>NW_027308010.1:0-255000 GCF_047496885.1 Scyliorhinus torazame | reverse complement strand
TGAGGGACCTGGTTAGGTCCTTTGACTTGGTGGATGTCTGGCGGACTCTCCATCCTGAATTGCGGGTGCCCACCTCTGTGCGGCCCCCGTTCAGAGCGTCCAACATCGACCGTCTTTACATTTCCAAGACGTACTTGCCCAGCGTTCCGACGGCCTCCATGGAGCAGGTGCCGAGCTCGGATCACCACCTGGTGTGGGCGGGTCTCGCCCCGTCCCGCGCTCAGACACGGTCCGCGTACTGGCACTTTAACAACCTGCTGCTGGAGGACGAGCGGTTCCTGGACTCGTTCTGCCATTTCTGGGCCGGCTGGAGAAGGGAGCGGGGTGGCTTCCCCTCCTTGAGGCTACGGTGGGATGTGGGCAAGGCCCAGAACCGTGCCGTCTGTCAGGGGTACACGGAGGGGTCTACGGCGGGGCGGAACTCCACGATCGCCAACCTGGCTGAGGAACTCCTCGATCTGGAGTCACGTCTCGCTCAGCCCGATGAGGCCCGGCCCTGGGGCTGGTGTACAGGGAGAAGAGGGGCGCACTGCGGGGCCTGCAACTCGCCGGGTCCCGCGGCGCGTACGTGAGGTCCCGGATCCGTCTCCTAACGGACATGGACCGGGGCTCCCGCTTCTTCTACTCGCTGGAAAGAGGACACGGGGCCCGTCGGCAGGTTTCTACGCTGCTGGTCGACGACCGGCCCCTCGTCTCGGATCCGGAGGGGGTCAGGACCCTGATCAGGGATTTTTACTACGACCTCTTCTCTCCGGATCCGTCCAGCGAGGACGCTTGCAGAGTTCTGTGGGAGGACCTGCCGCAGGTGGGCCCGGAGGGCGCCGGGAAGCTCGATAATGCCATCAACCTCCAAGAGCTGACCGGCGCCCTGGACAGCCTCTCACGGGGCAAATCCCCAGGGCTGGACGGGCTGACCGTGGAGTTCTTCAGGGCGTGCTGGGACGTCCTGGGGAGTGACTATACGGGGGTCCTGGGGGAATGTACCGCGACCGGGGAGATGCCCCTTTCGTGGCGCAGGGCCGTCATTGCCCGGCTGCCCAAGAAGGGGGATCTCCGCCGACTTAAGACCTGGCGACCGGTCTCCCTTCTCAGCACGGACTATAAAATCGTTGCCAAGGTGCTGTGTTTACGCCTTGGCCCCGAGCTGGACCACATGATCCACCCTGACCAGTCCTACACAGTCCCGGACCGCACAATCTATGACAATATCCACCTGGCCCGGGACATTATTCACTTTACCCAGAGGACTGGTATGTCGAGCGCCTCCCTGTCTCTTGACCAGGAGAAGGCGTTCGACAGGGTGGGGCCCGGGGATTTGCTCGGGACTCTGCGAGCTGTCGGGTTCGGGTGGTATTTTGTCCCCCGGATCCGGTTACTGTCCGCCGCCTCGGAGAGTCTGATTAAGGTTAACGGGTCCCTGACGGCGCCCCTTCGCTTTGGGAGAGGAGTGCGTCAGGGCTGCCCCCTGTCCGGCCAACATTATTCCCTCTGCGTGGGGCCTTTCCTGTGCCTCCTGCGGAGGGGGTTCACGGGGCTGGTTCTGCGCGAGCCGGACGGGGGGGGGTGGTCCTCTCGGCGGACGCTGATGCCGTGTTCCTCATGGTCACTGACCCCTGGGACCCGCGGAGGATGCGAGAGAGCCAAGCTGTCTACTCCGCCGCGTCCTCCCCACGGATCAACTGGGCCAAATGTTCCGGACTCCTGGTCGGTCCGTGGCAGGTGGACCCCCTCCCGGAGGAGCTCGGGCCCTTCAGCTGGAGTCGGACCAACAGCCTCGACCTGGGAGTCCATCTTTGCCCGGCAGAGGGAGCCTGGCCGGCGAACGGGCAGGAGCTGGAGACCAAGGTCACCGCTGGCCTGGGACGCTGGACAGGACGGCTCCGAGTGCTGTCCCCCAGGGGCCGAGTTCTCGTCATAAACCAGCTGATCGCCTCCATGCTGTGGTCCCGGCTGGTCACTGACTCCCCCCCCCTGGCTTTGTCCCACCATCCAGAGAGCCCGGCTTCGGTTCCTCCGGGACAATCGACTGCACGGGGTCGCTGCGGAGGTCTGGAGTCTCCCGATGGCGGAGGGCGGTCAGGCGCTGGTGTGCCTCCGCACCCAGACTGCCACTTTCCACCCTCAGACTCTGCAGCGTTACCTGTACGCTGAGCCTCCCCCACGGTGGGGCCCTGGCGACGGATTTCTCCCCCCAGGGGCTCGGCCTGAACTACGACGTGCGGCTCCTGTCTGTGGGCCAGCAGGGTCTTCGGAACTCTCTGTTGGCGCTGCCCGTCTTGTACCAGGACCTCCTCAAAGTCTGGAACACGGTCTCCAGGCGCCGCAGCTCTCCCCCGTCAGGAGTGGCGGCTGTCGTAAGGGAGGCGCTGCTCAGGAATCCGCACCTCCGCCAATCTCCATTCGGGTGGCTGGCGGAGCGGAGGGCGGTGGGTGCCGTGGGAAGGGCTGGGTGGCGGAGGGCTGTGGGTGCCGTGGGAAGGGCTGGGTGGGGGAGGGCTGTGGGTGCCGTGGGAAGGGCTGGGTGGCGGAGGGCTGTGGGTGCCGTGGGAAGCGCTGGGTGGGGGAGGGCCGGGCTGTGGGTGCCGTGGGAAGGGCTGGGTGGCGGAGGGCGGTGGGTGCCGTGGGCAGGGCTGGGTGGCGGAGGGCTGTGGGTGCCGTGGGAAGGGCTGGGTGGGGGAGGGCGGTGGGTGCCGTGGGAAGCGCTGGGTGGGGGAGGGCCGGGCTGTGGGTGCCGTGGGAAGGGCTGGGTGGCGGAGGGCTGTGGGTGCCGTGGGAAGGGCTGGGTGGCGGAGGGCGGTGGGTGCCGTGGGCAGGGCTGGGTGGCGGAGGGCTGTGGGTGCCGTGGGCAGGGCTGGGTGGGAAGGGCTGTGGGTGCCGTGGGAAGGGCTGGGTGGCGGAGGGCCGGGCTGTGGGTGCCGTGGGCAGGGCTGGGTGGCGGAGGGCTGTGGGTGCCGTGGGCAGGGCTGGGTGGCGGAGGGCTGTGGGTGCCGTGGGAAGGGCTGGGTGGCGGCCGGGGGTCCCTGGAGCGGGGGCAGGCGCTGCCCACGGGCACACTCGAAGCTTTCCGGGCTGGCTGGGCCCCGCAGGGGGTGGGCTGCCGGACCGACCCCCATTCTCACACTTTCATTGGGCGGGTATTGGGTGAGGTTTGGTCTCTTTTCCTGTTCTGTTGGGGCTGTGCTCCACCCGCGGTTTGGGGCACTCCCCACATTTTGTTTTGTCCATCAGTTACTTCTGGTCTGTTTTGCTTTGTTGTGTCCCAGCTCCAGGCCGATGCCAGCGGCGGGCGCTGCCTCACCCTGCCCGCGGGAAGAGCGGGCAGGACAGGCAATCTCAGGGAAAACAGATCCAAATAAACATTATATACACATCAAATAAACAGCACCATCAAACTGTCCGACCCGAGACAATGCTGCTGGGGGAGGGGGACCGCGGCTGCTGGAGGAGGGGGACCGCGGCTGCTGGGGGAGGGGGACCGCGGCTGCTGGGGGAGGGGGACCGCGGCTGCTGAGGGAGGGGGACCGCGGCTGCTGGGGGAGGGGGACCGCGGCTGCTGGGGGAGGGGGACCGCGGCTGCTGGGGGAGGGGGACCGCGGCTGCTGGGGGAGGGGGACCGCGGCTGCTGGGGGGGGGGACCGTGGCTGCTGGGGGAGGGGGACCGCGGCTGCTGGGGGAGGGAGACCGCGGCTGCTGGGGGAGGGGGACCGCGGCTGCTGGGGGAGGGGGACCGCGGCTGCTGGGGGGGGGACCGTGGCTGCTGGGGGAGGGGGACCGCGGCTGCTGGGGGAGGGAGACCGCGGCTGCTGGGGGAGGGGGACCGCGGCTGCTGGGGGAGGGGGACCGCGGCTGCTGGGGAGGGGGGCCGCGGCTGCTGGGGGAGGGGGACCGCGGCTGCTGGGGGAGGGGGACCGCGGCTGCTGGGGGAGGAGGACCGCGGCTGCTGGGGGAGGGGGACCGCGGCTGCTGGGGGAGGGGGACCGCGGCTGCTGGGGGAGGGGGACCGCGGCTGCTGGGGGAGGGGGACCGCGGCTGCTGGGGGAGGGGGACCGCGGCTGCTGGGGGAGTGGGACCGCGGCTGCTGGGGGAGGGGGACCGCGGCTGCTGGGGGAGGGGGACCGCGGCTGCTGGGGGAGGGGAACCGTGGCTGCTAGGGGAGGGGGACCGCGGCTGCTGGGGGAGGGGGACCGCGGCTGCTGGGGAGGGGGACCGCGGCTGCTGGGGGAGGGGAGGGGGACCGCGGCTGCTGGGGGAGGGGAGGGGGACCGCGGCTGCTGGGGGAGGGGGACCGCGGCTGCTGGGGGAGGGGGACCGCGGCTGCTGGGGGAGGGGGACCGCGGCTGCTGGGGGAGGGGGACAGCGGCTGCTGGGGGAGGGGGACCGCGGCTGCTGGGGGAGGGGGACCGCGGCTGCTGGGGGGGGGACCGCGGCTGCTGGGGAGGGGGACCGCGGCTGCTGGGGAGGGGGACCGCGGCTGCAGGGGGAGGGGGACCGCGGCTGCTGGGGGCGGGGGAGCGGGACCACGGCTGCTGGGGGAGGGGGAGGTGGACCGCGGCTGCTGGGGGAGGGGGAGGGGGGCCGCGGCTGCTGGGGGAGGGGGAGGGGGGCCGCGGCTGCTGGGGGAGGGGGATCACGGCTGCTGGGGAGGGGGACCGCGGCTGCTGGGGGAGGGGGACCGCAGCTGCTGGGGGAGGGGGACCGCGGCTGCTGGGGGAGGGGGGCCGCGGTTGCTGGGGAGGGGGACCGCGGCTGCTCGGGGAGGGTAGGGGGTCCGCGGCTGCTGGGGGAGGGCAGGGGGACCGCGGCTGCTGGGGGAGGGGGACAGCGTCTGCTGGGGGAGGGGGACCGCGGCTGCTGGGGGAGGGGGAGGGGGGCCGCGGCTGCTGGGGGAGGGTGAGGGGACCGCGGCTGCTGGGGGAGGGGAGGGGGACCGCGGCTGCTGGGGGAGGGGGAGGGGGACCGCGGCTGCTGGGGGAGGGGGGCCGCGGCTGCTGGGGGAGGGGGTACCGCGGCTGCTGGGGGAGGGGGACCGCGGCTGCTGGGGGAGGGGGACCGCGGCTGCTCTGGGAGGGGAGGGGGACCGCGGCTGCTGGGGGAGGGGGAGCGGACCGCGGCTGCTGGGGGAGTGGGGGGGGGACCGCGGCTGCTGGGGGAGGGTGAGGGGACCGCGGCTGCTGGGGGAGGGGAGGGGGACCGCGGCTGCTGGGGGAGGGGGGCCGCGGCTGCTGGGGGAGGGTGAGGGGACCGCGGCTGCTGGAGGAGGGGAGGGGGACCGCGGCTGCTGGGGGAGGGGGGCCGCGGCTGCTGGGGGAGGGTGACCGCGGCTGCTGGGGGAGGGTGACCGCGGCTGCTGGGGGAGGGGGACCGCGGCTGCTGGGGGGAGGGGGTACCGCGGCTGCTGGGGGAGGGTGACCGCGGCTGCTGGGGGAGGGGGACCGCGGCTGCTGGGGGAGGGGGTACCGCGGCTGCTGGGGTAGGGTGACCGCGGCTGCTCCGGGAGGGGAGGGGGGCCGCGGCTGCTGGGGGAGGGGGACAGCGGCTGCTGGGGAGGGGACCGCGGCTGCTGGGGGAGGGGGAGAGGGGCCGCGGCTGCTGGGGGAGGGGGAGGGGTCGCCGCGGCTGCTGGGGAGGGGGGGGGCCGCGGCTGCTGGGGGAGAGTGAGGGGACCGCGGCTGCTGGGGGAGGGGGACCACGGCTGCTACGGGAGGGGAGGGGGGCCGCTGCTGCTGGGGGAGGGGAGGGGGACCGCGGCTGCTGGGGGAGGGGGACAGCGGCTGCTGGGGAGGGGGACCGCGGCTGCTGGGGGAGGGGAGGGGGGCCGCGGCTGCTGGGTGAGTGGGGGGGGGACCGCGGCTGCTGGGGGAGGGTGAGGGGACCGCGGCTGCTGGGGGAGGGTGAGGGGACCGCGGCTGCTCGGGGAGGGTAGGGGGACCACAGTTGCTGGGAGGTGGAGGGGGACCGCGGCTGCTAGTCGAGGTGGAGGGGGCCCGCGGCTGCTGGGGGAGGGGGGAGGGATCTCGGCTGCTGGGGGAGGGGTGTCCCGAAGCGTGGTACATTGGCGAGACCATGCAGACGCTGCGACAACGAATGAACGGACATCGCGCGACAATCGCCAGGCAGGAATGTTCCCTTCCAGTCGGGGAACACTTCAGCAGTCAAGGGCATTCAGCCTCTGATCTCCGGGTAAGCGTTCTCCAAGGCGGCCTTCAGGACCCCCGACAACGCAGAATCTCCGAGCAGAAGCTTATAGCCAAGTTCCGCACACATGAGTTTGGCCTCAACCGGGACCTGGGATTCATGTCGCATTACATTCACCCCCCACCATCTGGCCTGCGAAATCCTACCAACTGTCCTGGCTTGGTACAATTCACACCTCTTTAACCTGGGGTTACCCCATCTCTGGATCTGTAAAGATTTAATCACCTGCTAATGCTCGCATTCCAAGCATTGTCTGGCATCTTTGAATTTGTCTATATATATGTTTCTGGAACATACCTCTTCATTCACCTGAGGAAGGAGCAGTGCTCCGAAAGCTAGTGACATCGAAACAAACCTATTGGACTTTATCCTGGTGTTGTAAGACTTCTTACTGTGCTCACCCCAGTCCAACGCCGGCATCTCCACATCATCTGTAAATACAGATATACTGCCCAGGGACCACTGCAAATAGTGATATACTACCCAGTGTTCACTGTAAATAATGATATACTACCCGGTGACCACTGTAAATAAAGGAATACCGCCCAGGAACCACAGTAAATAAAGACTTTCTACACAAGGACCACTGGAAATAATGATATACTACCCAGGGACCACTGCAGATGATGATATACTACCCAGTGATCATTGAAAATAATGACATACTGCACAGAGCAACTGTAAATAATGATATACTGCACAGAGCCACTGTAAATAATGATAGACTACCAGGGACCACTGTAAATATTGATATTCCACCCAGTGACCACTGTAAACAATGATATTCTACACAGGGACTACAGTAAATAATGATATTCTACCCAGGGAACACTGTAAATAATGATATTGTACGCCGGGACCTCTGTTAATATTTATAAATAACCCAGGGACCACTGTAAATAAAGAAATACCACCCAGGGACCACTGTAAATAAAAGTATACCACCCAGGGACTATTGTAAATAATAATATTCTACACAGTGGCCACTGTAAACAATGATATACAACTCAGTGACCACTGTAAATAAAGGTATCCCGCCCAGGAACCACTGTAATTAAAGCATTTCTATACAAGGACCACTGTAAATAATGATTATACTACCCAGGGACCACTGCAGATAATGATATACTTTCCAGTGATCATTGTAAATAATGATATACTACCCAGGGACCACTGCAGATAATGATATACTGCACACAACCACTGTGAATAATGACATACTACCCAGGGCACACTGTAAATAATGATATACTACCAAGGCACACTGAAAATAATGATATACTACCCAGGGACCACTAAAAATAAAGATATACTGCACAGAGACCACTGTAAATAAGGTAATACTGCCTAGGGACCACTGTAAATAATGATACACTGTCCAGGGGCCACTGTAAATAGTGATATAATACTGAGGGACAACTGTAAATAATGATATTCTACCCAGGGACAACTGCAAATAATGATGGACTACACAGGGGTCACTGTAAATACTGGTTTACTACCCAGTGACCACTGTAAATAAAGATATACTGCCCAGGAACCATGTAAATAAAGACTTTCTACACAGGGACCACTGTAAATAAAGATATACCGCCCGGGAACCATGTAAATAAAGACTTTCTACACAGGGACCACTGTAAATAATGACATACTACACAGGGACCACTGTAAATAATGATATACTACCAGGGACCACTGTAAATAATGATATTCTACCCATGGAGCACTGTAAATAATTATATACTACCCATGGACAACGGCAAATTAAGATATACTATCCAGGGACAACTGTAGATAATTATATTCAACCCAGGGACAATTGTAAATAAAGATATACTACCCAGGTACCACTGTAAATAAAGATATACTGCCGGGGGACGACTGTAGATAATGATATACCACCGAGTGAACACTGGAAATCATGATACTCTACCCAGGGACCACAGTAAATCATAGATCATAGAATTTACAGTGCAGAAGGAGGCCATTCGGCCCATCGAGTCTGCCCGGCTCTTGGAAAGAGCACCCTATCCAAGTCCACATCTCCACCCTATCCCCATAAGCGAGTAATCCCACCCAACACTAAGGGCAATTTTGGACACTAAGGCAATTTATGATGGCCAATTCACCTAAACTGCACATCTTTGGACTGTGGGAAAAACCGGAGCACCCGGAGGAAACCCACGCACACACGGGGAGTATGTGCAGACTCCGCACAGACAGTGCCCCAAGCCGGGAATCGAACCTGCGACCCTGGAGCTGTGAAACAATTGTGCTATCCACTGTGCTACCGTGCCACACACTAAATGATATAGTGGTGCTAAATGATATAATAATATACCGTGCTGCCCACTAAATGATACAGTATAATGATATACTTCCCAGGGACCACTGTAAATAAAGTTATCCCACCCAGGGACCACTGCAAATAAAGATAAACCACCCAGGGACCACTGTAAATAAAGATAAACAACCCAGGGACCACTATAAATAAAGATAAACCACCCAGGGACCACTGTGAATAAAGATAAACCACACAGGGACCACTGTAAATAAAGATAAACCACCCAGGGACCACTGTAAATAAAGATAAACCACCCAGGGTCCACTGTAAATAAAGATAAACCACCCAGGGACCACTGTAAATAAAGATAAACCACACAGGGACCACTGTAAATAAAGATATACCACCCAGAGACCACTGTAAATAATGAAAAACAACCCGGGAACCACTGTAAATTAGATATACTGCACAGTGCCCACGGTAAATAATGATATTCAAATCAGAGACCATAGTAAATAATGATATACTACCAGGGATCACTGTAAATAAAGGTATACTGCCGAGGGACCACTGTAAATAAAGTCATACTATCCAGGGACTATTGTAGATAATGATATACTACACAGTGACCACTGTAAATAATGATATTCTAACCAGAGACAACAGCAAATAATGAAATATTACCCATGGACCACTGATATCCTGATCAGGGATCACTGTAAATTATGACATACTGCCCAGTACCACAGTAAAAATAAAATACTGCCCAGGGAACGCTGTAAATAATGATCAACTACCCAGGGACCACTGTAAAGAATGATACACTACCCAGGGACCACTGTAAATAATGATACACTACCCAGGGACCACAGTAAATAATGATGTACTACCCAGGGACCACTGTAAAGAATGATATACTACCAGGAACCACTGTAAATAATGATACACTACCCAGGGACCACAGTAAATAATGATATACTATCATGGGACCACTGTAATGAATGATATACTACCAGGAACCACTGTAAATAAAGACATACTACACAGGGGCCACTGTAAATAATGATATTCTACCCAGGGACCACTGTAAATAAAGGTACACTGCCCAGGGACCACTGTAAATAAAGACATACTACACAGGGGCCACTGTAAATAATTATTTACTACCCAGTGACCACTGTAAATAATTATATATTACCAGGAACCACTGTAAATAGAGGTACACTCCCAGGGACCATTGTAAATAAAGATATACTACCCAGTGACCACTGTAAATAATGATATTCTATCCAGGTACGAATGTAAATAAAGATATACTACCCAGTGACCACTGTAAATAATATTATACCACCCAGGGACCACTGTAAATAATGATATACTACCCAGGTACGAATGTAAATAATGATAGACTACTCAGGGACCACTGTAAATAAAGATATACTGCCCAGGGACCACTGTAAATAATGATATGCTGCCCAGGGACGGCTGCAAACAGTGATATACTGCACAGGCGCACTGCAAAAAAATTATATACTACCCTGGGACCACTGTAAATAATGGTACGTTGCCCAGAAACCGCTGTAAATAATGTTAAACTATGCAGGGAACACTGAAAATAATGATATACAGCACAGGAGCCAATTTAAATAATGATATTTTACTCAGGGACAACTGTAAATAATGATATTCTATCCAGGGTCAAATGCAAATAATAAAATACGACCCAGGCACAACTGTGAATAATGACATTCTGACCAGGGACCACTGTAAATGCTGATATTCTACCAGGGACTACAGTAAATAATGATTTACTACCCAGGGACCACTGCAGAAAATAATATACTACCGATGGACAGCTATACCAAGGAACCACTGTAAATAATGATATACTGCCCAGGGGCCACTGTCAACAATGATATTCTACCCAGTGACCACTGTAAATAATGATATTCTACCCAGTGACCACTGTAAATAATGTTATACTACTCAGGGACCACTGTAAATAAAGATATATTGCCCAGGGACTTCCTGCCCAGGGTCCACTGTAAATGATGATATACTCCCCAGGCACTACTGTAAATGATGATATACTACCCAGGGACCACTGTAAATAATGATATACACCCCAGGGACCACTGTAAATAATGATATACTACCCACGGACCTCTGTAAATAATGATATACTACCCAGGGACCACTTTAAATAATGATATACTATCATGGGACCACTGTAATGAATGATATACTACCAGGAACCACTGTAAATAAAGACATACTGCACAGGGACCACTGTAAATAATGATATACTACCCAGGGACCACTGTAAATAAAGGTACACTGCCCAGGGACCACTGTAAATAAAGACATACTACACAGGGACCACTGTAAATAAGTATTTACTACCCAGGGACCACAGTAAATAATGATAGACTACTCAGGGACCACTGTACATAATGATATACTACCCAGGGACGAATGTAAATAATGATAGACTACTCAGGGACCACTGTAAATAATGATATGCTGCCCAGGGACGAATGCAAACAGTGATATACTGCACAGGCGCACTGCAAAAAAATTATATACTCCCCTGGGACCACTGTAAATAATGATACGTTTCCCAGAAACCACTGGAAATAATGTTAAACTGTGCAGGGAACAGTAAAAATAATGATATACAGCACAGGGGCCAATTTAAATAATGATATTTTACTCAGGGACAACTGTAAATAATGATATTCTACACCGGGACCAGTGTAAATAATGATATTCTACCCAGGGTCAAATGCAAATAATAAAGTACTACCCAGGCACAACTGTAAATAATGACATTCTGACCAGGGACCACTGTAAATGCTGACATTCTACCAGGGACTACAGTAATTAATGATTTACTACCCAGGGACCACTGCAGAATATAATATACTATCGATGGACAACTATTAATAATGGTGAAGTGCCCATGGAACGCTGTAACTAAAGATATTATACCAAGGAACCACTGTAAATAATGATATACGACCCAAGGACCACTGTAAACAATGATAGTCTACCCAGTGAACACTGTAAATAATGATATACTACCGAGGGACCACTGTAAATAAAGACTTACTGCCCAGGGTCCACTTTAAAAAATGATATACGCCCCAGGCACTACTGTAAATGATGATATACTACCCAGGGACCACTGTAAATAATGATATACTACCCAGGGACCACTGTAAATAAAGACTTACTGCCCAGGGTCCACTGTAAATGATTATATACTCCCCAGGCACTACTGTAAATGATGATATACTACCCAGGGACCACTGTAAATAATGATATACTACTCAGGGACCACTGTAAATAATGATATACTACCCAGGGACCACTATCAATAATGATATTCTACACAGGGACCACTGTAAATAATGACAGACTGCCCAGGGTCCACTGTAAATGATGATATACTCCCCAGGCACTACTGTAAATGATGATATACTACCCAGGCACTGCTGTAAATGATGATATACTACCCAGGGACCAGTGTAGATAATGATATTCTACCCAGGGACCACTGCAAATAATAATATTCTAATCAGAGAGCACTGCAAATAATGATATACTACATAGGGACCATTGTAAATAATCATCCACTATCAAGGGACCACTGTAAATAATGATATACTGCCGAGGGACCACTGTCAGTAATGAAATACTATCCAGGGACCACTGTAAATCATGATGTATCACTCTGGGACCACTGTAGATAATACTACACTACACTGGGTCCACTGTAAATAATGATATGTTACCCAGGGACCACTATGAATAATGATATACCGTCCAGAGACCACTGCAAATAATTATATATCACCAAGGGACAAATGTAAATAATGATATGCAATCCAGGGACCACTGTAAAGGATGATATACTACCCAGTGACCTGTGTAAATAATGATATACTACCCAGGGACCACTGTAAATAATGATATACTTCCCAGGAACCGCGGTCAATGATGATATACTACCCAGAGCCCACTGTGATTAATGATATATTGCCCAGGGACCACTGTAAATAATGATATACTACACAGGGACCACTGTAAATAATGGTATACTGCCCAGGGACCACTGTGCTTAATGATATATTGCCCAGTGACCACTGTAAATAATGTTATACTGCCCATGGACCACTGTGAATAAAGATGTACTGCACAGTGCACACTATAATTGATGACATACTGTCCAGGGCCCACTGTAAATCATGATATACCACCCTGGGACCACTGTAAATAACGATATACTACGCAGGGACCACTGTTGAAAATGATATACTACCCAGGGGCTACAGTAAATAAAGATATACTATCCAGGGACAACTGTAAATAATGATATGCTGCTCAGGGACCACTGTAAATAATGAAATACTACCAGGGTCCCACTGAAAATAATGATATACAACGCAGGGACGACTGTATATTGGACATGATACCCATGGTCCACTGTAAGTAATGATATACTCCCCATGGAACACTATAAATAAAGATATACTGCCCACGGTCCACTAAAAATAATGATATACTGCCCTGGCGCCACTGTAAATAATGAAATACTATCCAGTGACCACTGTAAATGATGATAACTGCCCACAGCCAATGTAAATACTAGTATACTACACAGGGACCACTGTATATAATGATATACTATCCAGGGATCACGGCAAATAATGATGTACTACCCAGGGTACATTGTAAATAATGATATTCTACCCAGGGTCCACTGTAAATATTGATATACTATCCAAGTACCATAGTAAATAAAAAATAATATCCCAGGAGCCAGTGTAAATAATGATATACTGCTCAGGGACCACTGTAAATAATGATGTACTACCCAGGGACCACTGTAAATAATGAAATACTACCAGGGGCCCACTGTAAATAATGATATACAACGCAGGGACGACTGTAAATATTGATATACTACCCAGGGAATACTGTAAATATTGAGACATTACACAGGGACCACTGTAAATAATGATATTCTACACAGGGACCACTGTAAATATTGGTATACTATCCAAGTACCACAGTAAATAATAAATTATATCCCAGGAACCAGTGTAAATAATGATATTCTACCCAGGGACCACTGTAAATATTGAGACATTACACAGGGACCACTGTAAATAATGATATTCTACACAGGGACCACTGTAAACAATGATATAATACCCAGGGACCGCTGTAAATAATGATATTCTACCCAGGGACAACTGTAAATAATTATATTCTACCCAGGGACCACTGAACATAATGAAATACTACCCAGGGACCACTATAAATAATGATATACTACCATGGGACCACTGTAAATAATGATATTCTAACCAGTGACCACTGTAAATAATGATATTCTGCCCAGGGACCACTGTAAATAATGATATTCCGCCCAGAGACCACTGTAAATAATGAGATACTACCCAGTGACAACTGTAAATAATGATATTCTACCCAGGGACCACTGTAAATATTCATATACTACCCAAGGACCACTGTAAATAATAATATTCTAATCAGAGAGCACTGCAAATAAAGATATTCTAGCCAGGGACAACTGTAAATAATGATATACTACATCGGGACCATTGGAAATAATCATCCACTATCAATCCACTACCACTGTAAATAATGATACACTACCCATGGCAACTGAAAATAATGATATACTACCCACGGCCACTGTAAATAATACGAAGTCTTACAACACCAGGTTAAAGTCCAACAGGTTTGTTTCGATGTCACTAGCTTTCGGAGCGCTGCTCCTTCCTCAGGTGAATGAAGAGGTATGTTCCAGAAACACATATTTAGACAAATTCAAAGATGCCAAACAATGCTTGGAATGCGACCATTAGCAGGTGATTAAATCTTTACAGATCCAGAGATGGGGTAACACCAGGTTAAAGAGGTATGAATTGTGTCAAGCCAGGACAGTTGGTAGGATTTCGTAGGCCAGATGGTGGGGGATGAATGTAATGCGACATGAATCCCAGGTCCCGGTTGACCACTGTAAATAATGATATACTACCCTGGCACCACTGTAAATAATGATATACTACCCACGGCCACTGTAAATAATGATATACTACCCTGGGACCACTGTAATTAATCATATTCTTCACAGGGACCACAATAAATAATTATATACTACCCTGGGAGCACTGTAAATAATGATATACTATCCAGTGACAAATCTAAATAAAAATATACTTCCGAGGGACCACTGTAATTAAAGATACAACATCCAGAATCCATTGTAAATAATGAGATACTACACAGGGATCACGCTAAATAATGATATACTACCCTGGGACCACTGTAAATAATCATATTCTTCACAGGGACCACAATAAATAATGATATACTACCCAGTAACCAGTATTAAATAATGATATACTACCCAGTGACCAGTGTAAATAATGATATACTACCCTGGGACAACTGTAAATAATCATATTCTTCACAGGGACCACAATAAATAATGATATACTGCCCAGTAACCAGTATAAATAATGATATACTACCCAGCGACCAGTGTAAATAATGATATACTACCCAGGGACCATTGTAGTTACTGATATACTATCCAGGGTTCACGGTAAATAATGATATACTACCCTGGGACCACTGTAAATAATCATATTCTTCACAGGGACCACAATAAATAATGATATACTGCCCAGTAACCAGTATAAATAATGATATACTACCCAGCGACCAGTGTAAATAATGATATACTACCCAGGGACCATTGTAGTTACTGATATATTATCCAGGGTTCACGGTAAATAATGATATACCACCCTGGGACCACTGTAAATAATGTTATACCATCCAGCGACAACTCTAAATAAAGATACACTACCGAGGAAACACTGTAATTAAAGATACACCATCCAGAGTCCATTGTAAATAATGAGATACTACCCAGGGACCACAGTAAATAATGAGATACTTCCCAGGGACCATTGTAGATACGTATATACTACCCAGAGACCACTGTAAATAATGATATTCTCCACAGGGACCACAGTAAATAATGAGATACAACCCAGGGACCACAGTGAATAATGAGATAATACCCAGGGACCACTGTAAATAATGAGAAACTACCCAGCGACCACAGTAAATAATGAGATACTTCCCAGGGACCATTGTAGATACGTATATACTACCCAGAGACCACTGTAAATAATGATATTCTCCACAGGGACCACAGTAAATAATGAGATACAACCCAGGGACCACAGTAAATAATGAGATAATACCCAGGGACCACTGTAAATAATGAGAAACTACCCAGCGACCACAGTAAATAATGAGATAATACCCAGGGACCACTGTAAATAATGATATATTACCCAGGGACCATTGTAGATCCTGATACTCTACCCAGGGACCACTCTAAATAATGATATACTTCCCAGGGACCACTGCAAATAATGATATTCTCCCCAAACCACAGTAAATAATGAGATTATACCCAGGGACCACTGTAAATAATGATATATTACCCAGGGACCATTGTAGATCCTGATACTCTACCCAGGGACCACTGTAAATAATGATATACTACCTAGGGACCACTGTAAATAATGATATTCTCCCCAAACCACTGCAAATAATGAGATAATACCCAGGGACCATTGTAGATAAGAATATACTCCCCAGAGACCACTGTAAATAATGAGATACTACCCAGGGACCACTGTAAGTAATGAGATAATACCCAGGGACCATTGTAGATACTGATATACCACTCAGGGACTATTGTAAATAATGAGATACTACCCAGGGACCACTGTAAGTAATGAGATAATACCCAGGGACCATTGTAGATACTGATATACCACTCAGGGACCACTGTAAATAATGAGATACTACCCTGGGACCACAGTAAACAATGATGTACTACCCAGCGACCACAGTAAATAATGAGATAATACCGAGGGACCATTGTAGATACTGATATACCACTCAGGGACCACTGTAAATAATGATATACTACCCAGGGACCACTGTAAATAATGATATACTACCCAGGGACCACTGTAAGTAATGAGATAATACCCAGGGACCATTGTAGATACTGATATACCACTCAGGGACTATTGTAAATAATGAGATACTACCCAGGGACCACTGTAAGTAATGAGATAATACCCAGGGACCATTGTAGATACTGATATACCACTCAGGGACCACTGTAAATAATGAGATACTACCCTGGGACTACAGTAAATAATGATGTACTACCCAGCGACCACAGTAAATAATGAGATAATACCGAGGGACCATTGTAGATACTGATATACCACTCAGGGACCACTGTAAATAATGATATACTCCCCAGAGACCACTGTAAATAATGAGATACTACCCAGGGACCACTGTAAGTAATGAGATAATACCCAGGGACCATTGTAGATACTGATATACCACTCAGGGACTATTGTAAATAATGAGATACTACCCAGGGACCACTGTAAGTAATGAGATAATACCCAGGGACCATTGTAGATACTGATATACCACTCAGGGATCACTGTAAATAATGAGATACTACCCTGGGACCACAGTAAATAATGATGTACTACCCAGCGACCACAGTAAATAATGAGATAATACCGAGGGACCATTGTAGATACTGATATACCACTCAGGGACCACTGTAAATAATTATATACTACCCAGGGACCACTGTAAATAATGATATACTACCCAGAGACCAATGTAAATAAAGATGTTCTCCCCAGGGACCACAGTAAATAATGAGAAAATACCCAGGGACCATTGTAGATACTGATATACCACTCAGGGACCATTGTAAATGATGAGATACTACCCTGGGACCACAGTAAATAATGATATACATCCCAGGGACCACAGTAAATAATGAGATAATACCCAGGGACCATTGTAGATACTATTATACCACACAGGGACCATTGTAAATAATGAGATACTACTCTGGGACCACAGTAAATAATGAGATACTACCCTGGGACCACAGTAAATAATGATATACTACCCAGGGACCACAGTAAATAATGAAATAATACCCAGGGACCATTGTAGGCACTGATATAACACACAGGGACCATTGTAAATAATGTGATACTACCTAGGGACCACAGTAAATGATGATATTCTACCCAGGGACCTCAGTAAATAATGAGATAATACCCAGGGGCCATTGTAGATACGGATATACCACTCAGGGACCACTGTAAATAATGCTATACTACACAGGGACCACTGTAAATAATGATATACTACCCAGCGACCACTGTAAATAATGGTATACTGCCCAGGGACCACTGTGCTTAATGATATATTGCCCAGTGACCACTGTAAATAATGATATACTGCCAATGGACCACTGTGATTAAAGATGTACTGCACAGTGCAGACTATAATTGATGACATACTGTCCAGGGCCCACTGTAAATCGTGATATACCACCCTGGGACCACTGTAAATAACGATATACTACGCAGGGACCACTGTTGAAAATGATATACTACCCAGGGGCTACAGTAAATAAAGATATACTATCCATGGACAACTGAAAATAATGATATCCTACCCAGGGACAACTGTAAATAATGATATACTGCTCAGGGACCACTGTAAATAATGAAATACTACCAGGGGCCCACTGAAAATAATGATATAAAACGCAGGGACGACTGTATATTGGACATGATACCCATGGTCCACTGTAAGTAATGATATACTCCCCAGGGAACACTATAAATAAAGATATACTGCCCACGGTCCACTAAAAATAATGATATACTGCCCTGGCGCCACTGTAAATATTGAAATACTATCCAGTGACCACTGTAAATGATGATAACTGCCCACAGCCAATGTAAATAATAGTATACTACACAGGGACCACAGTAAATAATGATATACTACCCAGGGATCACGGTAAATAATGATGTACTACCCAGGGTACATTGTAAATAATGATATTCTACCCAGGGTCCACTGTAAATACTGATATACTATCCAAGTACCACAGTAAATAATAATTAATGTCCCAGGAGCCAGTGTAAATAATGATATTCTACCCAGGGACCACTGTAAATAATGATGTACTACCCAGGGACCACTGTAAATCATGAAATACTACCAGGGGCCCACTGTAAATAATGATATACAACGCAGGGACGACTGTAAATATTGATATACTACCCAGGGAACACTGTAAATAATGATATACTACCCAGGGAATACTGTAAATAATGAGATACTACACAGGGACCACTGTAAATAATGATATTCTACCCAGGGACCACTGTAAATATTGATATACTATCCAAGTACCACAGTAAATAATAATTTATATCCCAGGAACCAGTGTAAATAATGATATTCTACCTAGGGACCACTGTAAATAATGATATAATACCCAGGGACCACTGTAAATAATGATATTCTACCCAGGGACCACTGTAAATATTTATATACTACCCAGGGACCACTGCTAATAATGATATTCTACCCAGGGACCACTGTAAATGTTGATATACTACCCAGGGACCACTGTAAATAATGATATTCTACACAGGGACCACTTAACATAATGAAATACTACACAGGGACCACTGTAAATAATGATATTCTACCCAGGGACCACTGTAAATAATGATATTCTACCCAGGGACCACTGTAAATAATGATATACTACCATGGGACCACTGTAAATAATGATATTCTAGCCAGGGACAACTGTAAATAATGATATACTACATCGGGACCATTGGAAATAATCATCCACTATCAAGGGACCACTGTAAATAATGATATACTACCCATGGGAACTGTAAATACTGATATACTACCCACGACCACTGTAAATAATACGAAGTCTTACAACACCAGGTTAAAGTCCAACAGGTTTGTTTCGATGTCACTAGCTTTCGGAGCGCTGCTCCTTCCTCAGGTGAATGAAGAGGTATGATCCAGAAACACATATATAGACAAATTCAAAGATGCCAAACAATGCTTGGAATGCGACCATTAGCAGGTGATTAAATCTTTACAGATCCAGAGATGGGGTAACCCCAGGTTAACGAGGTGTGAATTGCATCAAGCCAGGACAGTTGGTGTGATTTCGCAGGCCAGATGGTGGGGGATGAATGTAATGTGACATGAATCCCAGGTCCCGGTTGACCACTGTAAATAATGATATACTACCCTGGGAGCACTGTAAATAATGATATACTACCCACGGCCACTGTAAATAATGAGAAACTACCCTGGGACCACTGTAAATAATCATATTCTTCACAGGGACCACAATAAATAATTATATACTACCCTGGGAGCACTGTAAATAATGCCATACTATCCAGTGACAAATCTAAATAAAAATATACTACCGAGGGACCACTGTAATTAAAGATACAACATCCAGAATCCATTGTAAATAATGAGATACTACCCAGGGATCACGCTAAATAATGATATACTTCCCTGGGACCATTGTAAATAATCATATTCTTCACAGGGACCACAATAAATAATGATATACTGCCCAGTAACCAGTATAAATAATGATATACTACACAGTGACCAGTGTAAATAATGATATACTACCCAGGGACCATTGTAGTTACTGATATACTATCCAGGGTTCACGGTAAATAATGATATACCACCCTGGGACCACTGTAAATAATGTTATACCATCCAGCGACAACTCTAAATAAAGATACACTACCGAGGAAACACTGTAATTAAAAATACACCATCCAGAGTCCATTGTAAATAATGAGATACAACCCAGGGACCCCTGTAAGTAATGATATTCTCCACAGGGACCACAGTAAATAATGAGATACAACCCAGGGACCACAGTGAATAATGAAATAATACCCAGGGACCATTGTAGATACGGATATACTATCCAAAGACCACTGTAAATAATGATATTCTCCACAGGGACCACAGTAAATAATGAGATAATACCCAGGGACCACTGTAAATAATGATATACTACCCAGGGACCACAGTAAATAATGAGATAATACCCAGGGACCACTGTAAATAATGGTATATTACCCAGGGACCATTGTAGATCCTGATACTCTACCCAGGGACCACTCTAAATAATGATATACTTCCCAGGGACCACTGCAAATAAAGATATTCTCCCCAAACCACAGTAAATAATGAGATTATACCCAGGGAGCACTGTAAATAATGATATATTACCCAGGGACCATTGTAGATCCTGATACTCTACCCAGGGACCACTGTAAATAATGATATACTACCTAGGGACCACTGTAAATAATGATATTCTCCCCAAACCACTGCAAATAATGAGATAATACCCAGGGACCATTGTAGATAAGAATATACTCCCCAGAGACCACTGTAAATAATGATATTCTCCCCAGGGACCACAGTAAATAATGAGATAATACACAGGGACCATTGTAGATACTGATATACCACTCAGGGACCATTGTAAATGATGAGATACTACCCTGGGACCACAGTAAATAATGATATACTACCCATTGACCACAGTAAATAATGAGATAATACCCAGGGACCATTGTAGATACTATCATACCACACAGGGACCATTGTAAATAATGAGATACTACCCTGGAACCACAGTAAATAATGAGATGCTACCCTGGGACCACAGTAAATAATGAGATAATACCCAGGGACCATTGTAGATACTGATATACCACTCAGGGACCATTGTAAATGATGAGATACTACACTGGGACCACAGTAAATAATGATATACTACCCATTGACCACAGTAAATAATGAGATAATACCCAGGGACCATTGTAGATACTATCATACCACACAGGGACCATTGTAAATAATGAGATACTACCCTGGAACCACAGTAAATAATGAGATGCTACCCTGGGACCACAGTAAATAATGATATACTACCCAGGGACCACAGTAAATAATGAGATAATACCCAGGGACCATTGTAGATACTGATATACCACTCAGGGACCATTGTAAATGATGAGATACTACCCTGGGACCACAGTAAATAATGATATACTACCCATTGACCACAGTAAATAATGCGATAATACCCAGGGACCATTGTAGATACTGATATACCACTCAGGGACCATTGTAAATGATGAAATACTACCCTGGGACCACAGTAAATAATGATATACTACCCATTGACCACAGTAAATAATGAGATAATACCCAGGGACCATTGTAGATACTATTATACCACACAGGGACCACTGTAAATAATGAGATACTACCGTGGAACCACAGTAAATGATGAGATGCTACCCTGGGACCACAGTAAATAATGATATTCTCCCCAGGGACACTGTAAGTAATGAGATAATACCCAGGGACCATTGTAGATACTATTATACCACACAGGGACCATGGTAAATAATGAGATACTACCCTGGAACCACAGTAAATGATGAGATGCTACCCTGGGACCACAGTAAATAATGATATACTACCCAGGGACCACAGTAAATAATGAGATACTACCCAGGGACCATTGTAGATACGTGTGTACTACCCAGAGACCACTGTAAATAATGATACTCTCCAAAGGGACCACAATTAATAATGAGATACAACCCAGGGACCACAGTGAATAATGAGATACTACCGAGGGACCATTGTAGATACGGATATACTACCCAAAGACCACTGTAAATAATGATATTCTCCACAGGAACCACAGTAAATAATGAGATAATACCCAGGGGCCACTGTAAATAATGATATACTACCCAGGGACCACAGTAAATAATGAGATAATACCCAGGGACCACTGTAATTAATGATATATTACCCAGGGACCATTGTAGATCCTGATACTCTACCCAGGGACCACTCTAAATAATGATATACTTCCCAGGGACCACTGCAAATAAAGATATTCTCCCCAAACCACAGTAAATAATGAGATTATACCCAGGGAGCACTGTAAATAATGATATATTACCCAGGGACCATTGTAGATCCTGATACTCTACCCAGGGACCACTGTAAATAATGATATACTGCCTAGGGACCACTGTAAATAATGATATTCTCCCCAAACCACTGCAAATAATGAGATAATACCCAGGGACCATTGTAGATAAGAATATACTCCCCAGAGACCACTGTAAATAATGATATTCTCCCCAGGGACCACAGTAAATAATGAGATAATACCCAGGGACCATTGTAGATACTGATATACCACTCAGGGACCATTTTAAATGATGAGATACTACCCTGGGACCACAGTAAATAATGATATACTACCCATTGACCACAGTAAATAATCAGATAATACCCAGGGACCATTGTAGATACTATTATACCACACAGGGACCATTGTAAATAATGAGATACTACCCTGGAACCACAGTAAATAATGAGATGCTACCCTGGGACCACTGTAAATAATGATATACTACCCAGGGACCACAGTAAATAATGAGATAATACCCAGGGACCATTGTATATACTGATCTCCCACTCAGGGACCATTGTAAATGATGAGATACTACCCTGGGACCACAGTAAATAATCATATACTACACAGGGACCATAGTAAATAATGAGATAATACCCAGGGACCATTGTAGATACTATTATACCACACAGGGACCATTGTAAATAATGAGATACTACCCTGGGACCACAGTAAATAATGATATACTACCCAGGGACCACAGTAAATAATGAGATAATACCCAGGGACCATTGTAGGTACTGATATAACACACAGGGACCATTGTAAATAATGAGATACTACCCAGGGACCTCAGTAAATAATGAGATAATACCCAGGGGCCATTGTAGATACGGATATACCACTCAGGGACCACTGTAAATAATGCTATACTACCCAGGGACCACTGTAAATAATGATATACTACCCAGAGACCACTGTAAATAATGATATTCTCCCCAGGGACACTGTAATTAATGAGATAATACCCAGGGACCATTGTAGATACTGATATAACACACAGGGACCATTGTAAATAATGAGATACTACCCAGGGACCACTGTAAATAATGATATTCTAACCAGGGACCACTGCAGATAATGATATACTATCCAGGGACCACTGTAAATAATAATATTCTACCCAGGGACCACTGTAAATAATGGGTTACTATCCAGTGACCACTGTAAATGATGATACCTACCCAAGGCCACTGTAAATAATGGTATACTATCCAGGGACGACTGTAAATAATGATTTATTAACCAGGGACCACTGTATATAATGTTATTCTACCCAGGGACCACTGTGCATAATGATATACTACACAGGGACCACTGTAAATAACGATATGCTTCCCAGGGACCACTGTAAAGAATGAGATACTACTCAGGGACCCGTGTAAAAAATGCTGTACTACCAAAGGACCATTGCAAATGATAATAATCTACCCTGGGATCACTGTAAATAATGATGCACTATCCAAGGACCACTGTAAATAATGATATACTGCCCAGGGACCACTGTAACTAATGAAATACTATCCAGTGGCCACTGTAAATGATGCTACCTCCCCAAGGCCACTGTAAATAATGGTATACAACCCAGGAACCGCTGAAGATAACGATATTCTACCCAGGGACCACTGTAAGTAATGACATACTACCCAGGAACCACTGTATATAATGATATTCTGCACAGAGACCACTGTTAATAATGAAATACAACCCAGTGACCACTGTAAGTCATGACATACCACCCAGGGAGTACTGTAAATAATGATATTCTGCACAGAGACCACTGTAAATAATGATATACTGCCCAGGGACCACTGTCAATCATGATATACTGCCCAGGGACCTCTGTATATAATGATAGACTAGCCCGAGACCACTGTATATAATGATATGCTACCCAGGGACCACTGTATATAATGATATACTAGCCCGAGATCACTGTATATAATGATATACTGCCCAGGGACCACTGTCAATAATGATATACTGCCCAGGGACCACTGTAAATAATGAGATACTGCCCAGGGACCACTGTCAATAATGATATACTGCCCAGGGACCACTGTATATAATGATATACTGCCCAGGAACCACTGTAAATAATGATATACTACCCAGGGACCACTGTATATAATGATATACTAGCCAGAGACCACTGTATATAATGATATACTGCCCAGGGTCCACTGTAAATTATTCCCTGGAAAAACAGTAAGAAATGGGGGGAGTTTCTAGAATACGCAAGTCGATTCTACAATGAGGGGCCAGGTGGGAGGCCAGCCCACACTCACACTCCAGGCCACTCCCGGCCAGCCCACACACACACTCCAGGCCACTCCCGGCCAGCCCACACACACACTCAGGCCACTCCCGGCCAGCCCACACACACACTCCAGGCCAGTCCCGGCCAGCCCACACACACATTCCAGGCCACTCCCGGCCAGCCCACACACACACTCCAGGACACTCCTGGCCAGCCCACACACACACTCCAGGACTCTCCCGGCCAGCCCACACACACACTCCAGGCCACTCCCGGCCAGCCCACACACACACTCCAGGCCAGGCCACACCCGGCCAGCCCACACACACACTCCAGTCCACTCCCGGCCATCCCACACACACACTCCAGGCCACTCCCGGCCAGCCCACACACACACTCCAGGCCACTCCCGGCCAGCCCACACACACACTCCAGGCCACTCGCGGCCAGCCCACACACACACTCCAGGCCACTCCCGGCCAGCCAACACACACTCCAGGTCACTCCCGGACAGCCCACACACACACTCCAGGCCAGGCCACTCCCGGCCAGTCCACACACCCACTCCAGGACACTCCCGGCCAGCCCACACACACACTCCAGGACACTCCCGGCCAGCCCACACACACACTCCAGGCCACTCCCGGCCAGCCCACACACACACTCCAGGCCACTCCCGGCCAGCCCACACACACACTCCAGGCCAGGCCACTCCCGGCCAGCCCACACACACACTCCAGGCCACTCCCGGCCAGCCCACACACTCACTCCAGGCCAGGCCACTCCCGGCCAGCCCACACACACACTCCAGGCCACTCCCGGCCAGCCCACACACACACTCCAGGCCACTCCCGGCCAGCCCACACACACACTCCAGGCCACTCCCGGCCAGCCCACACACACACTCCAGACCACTCCCGGCCAGCCCACACACTCACTCCAGGCCACTCCCGGCCAGCCCACACACACACTCCAGGCCACTCCCGGCCAGCCCACACACACACTACAGGCCACTCCCGGCCAGCCCACACACACAGTCCAGGCCAGGCCACTCCCTGCCAGCCCACAAACTCACTCCAGGCCAGGCCACTCCCGGCCAGCCCACACACACACTCCAGGCCACTCCCGGCCAGCCCACACACACACACTGCAGGCCACTCCCGGCCAGCCCACACACACACTCCAGGCCAGCCCAGACACACACTCCAGGCCACTCCCGGCCAGCCCACACACACACACCAGGCCACTCCCGGCCAGCCCACACACACACTCCAGGCCACTCCCGGCCAGCCCACACACACACTCCAGGCCACACCCGGCCAGCCCACACACACACTCCTGGCCACTCCCGGCCAGCCCACACACACACTCCAGGCCACTCCCGGCCAGCCCACACACACACTCCAGGCCACTCCCGGCCAGCCCACACACACACTCCAGGCTACTCCCGGCCAGCCCACGTACACACTCCAGGCCACTCCCGGCCAGCCCACAAACACACTTCAAGCCACTCCCGGCCAGCCCACACACACTCCAGGCCACTCCCGACCAGCCCACACACACACTCCAGGCCACTCCCGGCCAGCCCACACACACACTCCAGGCCACTCCCGGCCAGCCCACACACACACTGCAGGACACTCCCGGCCAGCCCACACACACACTCCAGGCCACTCCCGGCCAACCCACACACACACTCCAGGCCAGGCTACTCCCGGCCGGCTCAGACACACACTCCAGGCCACTCCCGGCCAACCCACACACACACTCCAGGCCAGGTCACTCCCGGCCAGCCCACACACACACTCCAGGCCACTCCCAGCCAGCCCACACACACACTCCAGGCCACTCCCGGCCAGCCCACACACACACTCCAGGCCACTCCCGGCCAGCCCACACACACACTCCAGGCCACTCTCGGCCATCCCACACACACACTCCAGGCCACTCCCGGCCAGCCCACACAGACACTCCAGGCCAGGCCACTCCCGGCCAGCCCACACACATACTCCAGGCCACTCCCGGCCAGCCCACACACACACTCCAGGCCACTCTCGGCCAGCCCACACACACACTCCAGGCCACTCCCGGCCTCCCGCGCACACACTCCAGGCCACTCCCGGCGAGCCCACACACACACTCCAGGCCATACCACACACATACTCCAGGCCACTCCCGGCCAGCCCACACACACACTCCCGGCCACTCCCGGCCAGCCCACACACACTCCAGGCGACTCCTGGCCAGCCCACACACACACTCCAGGCCACTCCCGGCCAGCCCACACACACACTCCAGGCCACTCCCGGCCAGCCCACACACACACTCCAGGCCACTCTCGGCCAGTCCACACACACACTCCAGGCCACTCCCGGCCAGCCCACACACACACTCCAGGCCACTCTCCCCAGCCCACACACACACTCCAGGTCACTCCCGGCCTCCAACGCACACACTCCAGGCTACTCCCGGCCTCCCGCGCACACACTCCAGGCCACTCCCGGCCAGCCCACACACACACTCCATGCCACTCCCGGCCAGCCCACACACACTCTCCAGGTCACTACCGGCCAGCCCACACACACACTCCAGGCCACTCCCGGCCAGCCCACACACACACTCCAGGCCAGGCCACTCCCGGCCAGCCCACACACACACTCCAGGCCACTCCCGGCCATCCCACACACACACTCCAGGCCACTCCCGGCCAGCCCACACACACACTCCAGGCCACTCCCGGCCAGCCCACACACACACTCCAGGCCACTCCCGGCCAGCCCACACACACACTCCAGGCCACTCCCGGCCAGCCCACACACACACTCCAGGCCACTCCCGGCCAGCCCACACACACACTCCAGGCCACTCCCGGCCAGCCCACACACACACTCCAGGCCACTCCCGGCCAGCCCACACACACACTACAGGCCACTCCCGGCCAGCCCACACACACACTCCAGGCCACTCCCGGCCAGCCCACACACACACTCCAGGCCACTCCCGGCCAGCCCACACACACACTCCCGGCCAGCCCACACACACACTCCAGGCCACTCCCGGCCAGCCCCCACAAAACACTCCAGACCACTCCCGGCCAGCCCACACACACACTCCAGACCACTCCCGGCCAGCCCACACACAGACTCCAGGCCACTCCCGGCCAGCCCACACACACACTCCAGGCCACTCCCGGCCATCCCACACACACACTCCAGACCACTCCCGGCCATCCCACACACACACTCCAGGCCAGCCCACACACACACTCCCGGCCAGCCCACACACACACTCCAGGCCAGCCCACACACACACTCCAGGCCACTCCCGGCCAGCCCACATACATACTCCAGGCCACTCCCGGCCAGCCCACACACACACTCCAGGCCACTCCCGGCCAGCCCACACACACACTCCAGGCCACTCCCGGCCAGCCCACACACACACTCAAGACCACTCCCGGCCAGCCCACACACACACTCCCGGCCACTCCCGGCCAGCCCACACACACACTCCAGGCCACTCCCTGCCAGCCCACACACACACTCCAGGCCACTCCCGGCCAGCCCACACACACACTTCAGGCCACTCCCGGCCAGCCCACACACACACTCCAGACCACTCCCGGCCAGCCCACACACACACTCCCGGCCACTCCCGGCCAGCCCACCCACACACTCCAGGCCACTCCCGGCCAGCCCACACACACACTCCAGGCCACTCCCTGCCAGCCCACACACACGCTCCAGGCCACTCCCGCCCAGCCCACACACACACTCCAGGCCACTCCCGACCAGCCCACACACACACTCCCGGCCACTCCCGGCCAGCCCACACACACACTCCAGACCACTCCCGGCCAGCCCACACACACACTCCAGGCCACTCCCGGCCAGCCCACACACACACTCCAGGCCACTCCCGGCCAGCCCACACACACACTCCAGGCCACTCCCGGCCAGCCCACACACACACTCCAGGTCACTCCCGGCCAGCCCACACACACACTCCAGACCACTCCCGGCCAGCCCTCACACACACTCCAGACCACTCCCGGCCAGCCCACACACACACTCCAGGCCACTCCCGACCAGCCCACACACACACTCCCGGCCACTCCCGGCCAGCCCACACACACACTCCCGGCCACTCCCGGCCAGCCCACACACACACTCCAGACCACTCCCGGCCAGCCCACACACACACTCCAGGCCACTCCCGGCCAGCCCACACACACACTCCAGACCACTCCCGGCCAGCCCACACACACACTCCCGGCCAGCCCACACACACACTCCAGGCCAGCCCACACACACACTCCAGGCCACTCCCGGCCAGCCCACACACACACTCCAGGCCACTCCCGGCCAACCCACACACACACTCCAGACCACTCCCGGCCAGCCCACACACACACTCCCGGCCAGCCAACACACACACTCCAGGCCAGCCCACATACACACTCCAGGCCTCTCCCGGCCAGCCCACACACACACTCCCGGCCAGCCCACACACACACTCCAGGCCAGCCCACACACACACTCCAGACCACTCCCGGCCAGCCCACACACAGACTCCAGGCCACACCCGGCCAGCCCACACACACACTCCAGGCCACTCCCGGCTAGACCACACTCACACTCCAGACCACTCCCGGCCAGCCCCCACACACACTCCAGGCCACTCCCGGCAAGCCCACACACACACTCCAGGCCACTCCCGGCCAGCCCACACACACACTCCAGGCCACTCCCGGACAGCCCACACACACACTCCAGGCCACTCCCGGCCAGCCCACACACACACTCCTGGCCACTCCCGGCCAGCCCACACAGACACTCCAGGCCACTCCCGGCCAGCCCACACACACACTCCCGGCCACTCCCGGCCAGCCCACACACATACTCCAGGCCACTCCCGACCAGCCCACACACACACTCCCGGCCACTCCCGGCCAGCCCACACACACACTCCAGGCCATTCCCGGCCAGCCCACACACACACTCCAGGCCACTCCCGGCCAGCCCACACACACACTCCAGGCCACTCCCGGCCAGCCCACACACACACTCCAGGCCACTCCCGGCCAGTCCACACACACTCCAGGCCACTCCCGGTCAGCCCACACACACTCCAGGCCACTCCCGGCCAGCCCACACACACACTCCAGGCCAGGCCCGGCCAGCCCACACACACACTTCAGGCCACTCCCGTCCAGCCCACACACACACTCCAGGCCACTCCCGGCCAGCCCACACACACACTCCCGGCCACTCCCGGCCAGCCCACACACACACTCCAGGCCACTCCCGGCCAGCCCACACACAGACTCCAGGCCACTCCCGGCCAGCCCACACACACACTCCAGGCCACTCCCGTCCAGCCCACACACACACTCCAGGCCACTCCAGGCCAGCCCACACACACACTCCCGGCCACTCCCGGCCAGCCCACACACACACTCCAGGCCACTCCCGGCCAGCCCACACAGACACTCCAGGCCACTCCCGGCCAGCCCACACACACACTCCCGGCCACTCCCGGCCAGCCCACACACATACTCCAGGCCACTCCCGGCCAGCCCACACACACACTCCCGGCCACTCCCGGCCAGCCCACACACACACTCCAGGCCATTCCCGGCCAGCCCACACACACACTCCAGGCCACTCCCGGCCAGCCCACACACACACTCCAGGCCACTCCCGGCCAGCCCACACACACACTCCCGGCCACTCGCGGCCAGTCCACACACACACTCCAGGCCACTCCCGGCCAGCCCACACACAATCCAGGCCACTCCCGGCCAGCCCACACACACACTCCAGGTCACTCCCGGCCAGCCCACACACACACTCCAGGCCACTCCCGGCCAGTCCACACACACACTCCAGGCCACTCCCGGCCAGCCCACACACACACTCCCGGCCACTCGCGGCCAGTCCACACACACACTCCAGGCCACTCCCGGCCAGCCCACACACAATCCAGGCCACTCCCGGCCAGCCCACACACACACTCCAGGTCACTCCCGGCCAGCCCACACACACACTCCAGGCTACCTACGGCCAGCCCACACACACACTCCTGTCCACTCCCGGCCAGCCCACACACACACTCCAGGCCATTCCCGGCCAGCCCACACACACACTCCAGGCCACTCCCGGCCAGCCCACACACACACTCCAGGCCAGGCCCGGCCAGCCCACACACACACTCCAGGCCACTCCCGGCCAGCCCACACACACACTCCCGGCCACTCCCGGCCAGCCCACACTCACTCCAGGCCACTCCCGGCCAGCCCACACACACACTCCAGGCCACTCCCGGCCAGCCCACACACACTCCCGGCCACTCCCGGCCAGCCCACACACATACTCCAGGCCACTCCCGGCCAGCCCACACACACTCCCGGCCACTCCCGGCCAGCCCACACACACACTCCAGGCCACTCCCGGCCAGCCCACACACACACTCCAGGCCACTCCCGGCCAGCCCACACACACACTCCAGGCCACTCCCGGCCAGCCCACACACACACTCCAGGCCACTCCCGGCCAGCCCACACACACACTCCCGGCCAGCCCACACACACACTCCAGGCCACTCCCGGCCAGCCCACACACACACTCCAGGCCACTCCCGGCCAGCCCACACACACACTCCAGACCACTCCCGGCCAGCCCACACACACACTCCCGGCCAGCCCACCCACACACTCCAGGCCACTACCGGCCAGCCCACATACACACTCCAGGCCACTCCCGGCCAGCCCACACACACACTCCAGACCACTCCCGGCCAGCCCACACACACTCCCGGCCATCCCACCCACACACTCCAGGCCACTCCCTGCCAGCCCACACACACACTCCAGACCACTCCCGGCCAGCCCACACACACACTCCCGGCCAGCCCACACACACACTCCAGGCCACTCCCGACCAGCCCACACACACACTCCCGGCCACTCCCGGCCAGCCCACACACACACTCCAGACCACTCCCGGCCAGCCCACACACACACTCCAGGCCACTCCCGGCCAGCCCACACACACACTCCAGACCACTCCCGGCCAGCCCACACACACACTCCAGGCCACTCCCGGCCAGCCCACACACACACTCCAGGCCACTCCCGGCCATCCCACACACACACTCCAGGCCACTCCCGGCCAGCCCACACACACACTCCAGACCACTCCCGGCAAGCCCACACACAGACTCCAGGCCACTCCCGGCCAGCCTACACACACACTCCAGGCCACTCCCGGCCATCCCACACACACACTCCAGACCACTTCCGGCCATCCCACACACACACTCCAGGCCACTCCCGGCCAGCCCACACACACACTCCAGGCCAGCCCACACAGGCCACTCCCGGCCAGCCCACACACACACTCCAGGCCACTTCCGGCCAGCCCACACACACACTCCAGACCACTCCCGGCCAGCCCACACACACACTCCCGGCCACTCCCGGCCAGCCCACACACACACTCCAGACCACTCCCGGCCAGCCCACACACACACTCCAGGCCACTCCCGACCAGCCCACACACACACTCCCGGCCACTCCCGGCCAGCCCACACACACACTCCAGGCCACTCCCGGCCAGCCCACACACACACTCCAGGCCACTCCCGGCCACCCACACACACACTCAAGGCCACTCCCGGCCAGCCCACACACACACTCCAGGCCACTCCCGGCCAGCCCACACACACACTCCAGGCCACTCCCGGCCAGTCCACACACACACTCCAGACCACTCCCGGCCAGCCCACACACACACTCCAGGCCACTCCCGGCCAGCGCACACACACACTCCAGGCCACTCCCGACCAGCCCACACACACACTCCAGGCCACTCCCGGCCAGCCCACACACACACTCCAGACCACTCCCGGCCAGCCCACACACAGACTCCAGGCCACTCCCGGCCAGCCCACACACAGACTCCAGGCCACTCCCGGCCATCCCACACACACACTCCAGGCCAGCCCACACACACACTCCCGGCCAGCCCACACACACACTCCAGGTCACTCCCGGCCAGCCCACACACACATTCCAGGCCACTCCCGGCCAGCCCACACACACACTCCAGGCCACTCCCGGCCAGCCCACACACACACTCCCGGCCACTCCCGGCCAGCCCACACACACACTCCAGGCCACTCCTTGCCAGCCCACACACACACTCCAGGCCACTCCCGGCCAGCCCACACACACACTCCAGGCCACTCCCGGCCACCCACACACACACTCCAGGCCACTCCCGGCCAGCCCACACACACACTCCAGGCCACTCCCGGCCAGCCCACACACACACTCCAGGCCACTCCCGACCAGCCCACACACACACTCCCGGCCACTCCCGGCCAGCCCACACACACTCCAGGTCACTCCTGGCCAGCCCCCACACACACTCCAGACCACTCCCGGCCATCCCACACACACACTCCCGGCCAGCCCACACACACACTCCAGGCCAGCCCACACACACACTCCAGGCCACTCCCGGCCAGCCCACACACACACTCCAGGCCATGCCCGGCCACCCCACACACACACTCCAGGCCACTCCCGGCCAGCCCACACACACACTCCAGGCCACTCCCGGCCAGCCCACACACACACTCCAGGCCAGCCCACACACACACTCCAGGCCACTCCCGGCCAGCCCACACACACACTCCAGGCCATGCCCGGCCACCCCACACACACACTCCAGGCCACTCCCGGCCAGCCCACATACACACTCCAGGCCTCTCCTGGCCAGCCCACACACACACTCCAGGCCACTCCCGGCCAGCCCACACACACACTCCCGGCCACTCCCGGCCAGCCCACACACACACTCCAGGCCAGCCCACACACACACTCCAGGCCACTCCCGGCCAGCCCACACACACACTCCAGGCCACTCCCGGCCAGCCCACACACACACTCCAGGCCAGCCCACACACTAACTCCAGACCACTCCAGGCCAGCCCACACACAGACTCCAGGCCACTCCTGCCCAGCCCACACACACACTCCAGGCCACTCCCGGGCAGCCCACACACACACTCCAGGCCACTCCCGGCCAGCCCACATACACACTCCAGGCCTCTCCTGGCCAGCCCACACACACACTCCAGGCCACTCCCGGCCAGCCCACACACACACTCCCGGCCACTCCCGGCCAGCCCACACACACACTCCCGGCCACTCCCGGCCAGCCCACACACACTCTCCAGGCCACTCCCGGCCAGCCCACACACACACTCCAGGCCACTCCCGGCCAGCCCACACACACACTCCAGACCACTCCCGGCCAGCCCACACACACACTCCAGGCCACTCCCGGCCAGCCCACACACACACTCCAGGCCACTCCCGGCCAGCCCACACACACACTCCAGGCCACTCCCGGCCACACACACACACACTCCAGGCCACTCCCGGCCAGCCCACACACCCACTCCAGGCCACTCCCGGCCAGCCCACACACACACTCCAGGCCACTCCCGGCCAGCCCACACACACACTCCAGGCCAGGCCACTCCCGGCCAGCCCACACACACACTCCAGGCCACTCCCGGCCAGCCCACACACACACTCCAGGCCACTCCCGGCCAGCCCACACACACACTCCAGGCCACTCCCGGCCAGCCCACACACACACTCCAGGCCACTCCCGGCCAGCCCACACACACACTCCAGGCCACTCCCGGCCAGCCCATACACACACTCCAGGCCACTCCCGGCCAGCCCACACACACACTCCAGGCCACTCCCGGCCAGTCCACACACACACTCCAGGCCACTCCCGGCCAGCCCACACACACACTCCAGGCCACTCCCGGCCAGCCCACACACACACTCCAGGCCACTCCCGGCCAGCCCACACACACACTCCAGGCCAGGCCACTCCCGGCCAGCCCACACACACACTCCAGACCACTCCCGGCCAGCCCACACACACACTCCAGGCCACTCCCGGCCAGCCCACACACACACTCCAGGCCAGGCCACTCCCGGCCAGCCCACACACACACTCCAGACCACTCCCGGCCAGCCCACACACACACTCCAGGCCACTCCCGGCCAGCCCACACACACACTCCAGGCCACTCCCGGCCAACCCACACACACACTCCAGGCCACTCCCGGCCAGCCCACACACACACTCCAGGCCAGGCCACTCCCGGCCAACCCACACACACACTCCAGGCCACTCCCGGCCAGCCCACACACACACTCCAGGCCAGGCCACTCCCGGCCAGTCCACACACACACTCCAGGCCACTCCCGGCCAGCCCACACACACACTCCCGGCCACTCCCGGCCAGCCCACACACACACTCCAGGCCACTCCCGGCCAGCCCACACACACACTCCAGGCCAGCCCACACACACACTCCAGACCACTCCCGGCCAGCCCACACACACACTCCAGTCCACTCCCGGCCAGCCCACACACACACTCCAGGCCAGCCCACACACACACTCCAGACCACTCCCGGCCAGCCCACACACACACTCCAGGCCACTCCCGGCCAGCCCACACACACACTGCAGGCCACTCCCGGCCAGCCCACACACACACTCCTGGCCACTGCCGGCCAGCCCACACACACACTCCAGGCCACTCCCGGCCAGCCCACACACACACTCCAGCCCACTCCCGGCCAGCCCACACACACACTCCAGCCCACTCCCGGCCAGCCCACACACACACTCCCGGCCACTCCCGGCCAGCCCACACACACACTCCAGGCCACTCCCGGCCAGCCCACACACACACTCCAGGCCACTCCCGGCCAGCCCACACACACACTCCAGGCCACTCCCGGCCAGCCCACACACACACTCCAGGCCAGGCCACTCCCGGCCAGTCCACACACACACTCCAGGCCACTCCCGGCCAGCCCACACACACACTCCAGACCACTCCCGGCCAGCCCACACACACACTCCAGGCCACTCCCGGCCAGCCCACACACACACTCCAGGCCACTCCCGGCCAGCCCACACACACACTCCTGGCCACTGCCGGCCAGCCCACACACACACTCCAGGCCACTCCCGGCCAGCCCACACACACACTCCAGGCCACTCCCGGCCAGCCCACACACACACTCCAGACCACTCCCGGCCAGCCCACACACACTCCAGGCCACTCCCGGCCAGCCCACACACACACTCCAGGCCACTCCCGGCCAGCCCACACACACACTCCAGGCCAGGCCACTCCCGGCCCGCCCACACACACACTCCAGGTCACTCCCGGCCAGCCCACACACACACTCCAGGCCAGGCCACTCCCGGCCAGCCCACACACACACTCCAGGCCACTCCCGGCCAGCCCACACACACACTCCAGGTCACTCCCGGCCAGCCCACACACACACTCCAGGCCAGGCCACTCCCGGCCAGCCCACACACACACTCCAGGCCACTCCCGGCCAGCCCACACACACACTCCAGGCCACTCCCGGCCAGCCCACACACACACTCCAGGCCACTCCCGGCCAGTCCACACACACACTCCAGGCCACTCCCGGCCAGCCCACACACACACTCCAGACCACTCCCGGCCAGCCCACACACACACTCCAGGCCACTCCCGGCCAGCCCACACACACACTCCAGGCCACTCCCGGCCAGCCCACACACACACTCCTGGCCACTCCCGGCCAGCCCACACACACACTCCAGGTCACTCCCGGCCAGCCCACACACACACTCCAGGCCACTCCCGGCCAGCCCACACACACACTCCAGGCCAGGCCACTCCCGGCCAGCCCACACACACACTCCAGGCCACTCCCGGCCAGCCCACACACACACTCCAGGCCACTCCCGGCCAGCCCACACACACACTCCAGGCCACTCCAGGCCAGCCCACACACACTCCAGGCCACTCCCGGCCAGTCCACACACACACTCCAGGCCACTCCCGGCCTGTCCACACACACACTCCAGGCCAGGCCACTCCCGGCCAGCCCACACTCACACTCCAGGCCACTCCCGGCCAGCCCACACACACACTCCAGGCCACTCCCGGCCAGCCCACACACACACTCCAGGCCACTCCCGGCCAGCCCACACACACACTCCAGGTCACTCCCGGCCAGCCCACACACACACTCCAGGCCACTCCCGGCCAGCCCACACACACACTCCAGGACTCTCCCGGCCACCCACACACACACTCCAGGCCACTCCCGGCCAGCCCACACACACACTCCAGGCCACTCCCGGCCAGCCCACACACACACTCCAGGCCACTCCCGGCCAGCCCACACACACACTCCAGGACTCTCCCGGCCACCCACACACACACTCCAGGCCACTCCCGGCCAGCCCACACACACACTCCCGGCCACTCCCGGCCAGTCCACACACACACTCCAGGCCACTCCCGGCCAGCCCACACACACACTCCAGGCCACTCCCAGCCAGCCCACACACACACTCCAGGACTCTCCCGGCCACCCACACACACACTCCAGGCCACTCCCGGCCAGCCCACACACACACTCCCGGCCACTCCCGGCCAGTCCACACACACACTCCAGGCCACTCCCGGCCAGCCCACACACACACTCCAGGCCACTCCCGACCAGCCCACACTCACACTCCAGGCCACTCCCGGCCAGCCCACACACACACTCCAGGCCACTCCTGTCCAGCCCACACACACACTCCAGGCCACTCCCGGCCAGCCCACACACACACTCCAGGCCACTCCCGGCCAGCCCACACACACACTCCAGGCCACTCCCGGCCAGCCCATACACACACTCCAGGCCACTCCCGACCAGCCCACACACACACTCCAGGCCACTCCCGGCCAGCCCACACACACACTCCAGGCCACTCCCGGCCAGCCCACACACACACTCCAGGCCACTCCAGGCCAGCCCACACACACTCCAGGCCACTCCCGGCCAGTCCACACACACACTCCAGGCCACTCCCGGCCTGTCCACACACACACTCCAGGCCAGGCCACTCCCGGCCAGCCCACACTCACACTCCAGGCCACTCCCGGCCAGCCCACACACACACTCCAGGCCACTCCCGGCCAGCCCACACACACACTCCAGGCCACTCCCGGCCAGCCCACACACACACTCCAGGCCACTCCCGGCCAGCCCACACACACACTCCAGGACTCTCCCGGCCACCCACACACACACTCCAGGCCACTCCCGGCCAGCCCACACACACACTCCAGGCCACTCCCGGCCAGCCCACACACACACTCCAGGACTCTCCCGGCCACCCACACACACACTCCAGGCCACTCCCGGCCAGCCCACACACACACTCCAGGCCACTCCCGGCCAGCCCACACACACACTCCAGGCCACTCCCGGCCAGCCCACACACACACTCCAGGACTCTCCCGGCCACCCACACACACACTCCAGGCCACTGCCGGCCAGCCCACACACACACTCCCGGCCACTCCCGGCCAGTCCACACACACACTCCAGGCCACTCCCGGCCAGCCCACACACACACTCCAGGCCACTCCCGACCAGCCCACACACACACTCCAGGCCACTCCCGGGCAGCCCACACACACACTCCAGGCCACTCCCGGCCAGCCCATACACACACTCCAGGCCACTCCCGACCAGCCCACACACACACTCCAGCCCACTCCCGGCCACCCACACACACACTCCAGGCCACTCCCGGCCAGCCCATACACACACTCCAGGCCACTCCCGACCAGCCCACACACACACTCCAGGCCACTCCCGGCCAGCCCACACACACACTCCAGGCCACTCCCGGCCAGCCCACACACACACTCCAGGCCACTCCCGGCCAGCCCATACACACACTCCAGGCCACTCCCGACCAGCCCACACACACACTCCAGGCCACTCCCGGCCAGCCCATACACACACTCCAGGCCACTCCCGGCCAGCCCACACACACACTCCCGGCCACTCCCGGCCAGCCCACACACACACTCCAGGCCACTCCCGGCCAGCCCACACACACACTCCAGGCCACTCCCGGCCAGTCCACACACACACTCCAGGCCACTCCCGGCCAGCCCACACACACACTCCAGACCACTCCCGGCCAGCCCACACACACACTCCAGGCCACTCCCGGCCAGCCCACACACACACTCCAGGCCACTCCGGCCAGCCCACACACACACTCCAGGCCACTCCCGGCCATCCCACACACACACTCCAGGCCACTCCCGGCCAGCCCACACACACACTCCAGGCCACTCCCGACCAGCCCACACACACACTCCAGGCCACTCCCGGGCAGCCCACACACACACTCCAGGCCACTCCCGGCCAGCCCACACACACACTCCAGGCCACTCCCGGCCAGCCCACACACACACTCCAGGCCACTCCCGGCCAGCCCATACACACACTCCAGGCCACTCCCGACCAGCCCACACACACACTCCAGGCCACTCCCGGCCAGCCCACACACACACTCCCGGCCACTCCCGGCCAGCCCACACACACACTCCAGGCCACTCCCGGCCAGCCCACACACACACTCCAGGCCACTCCCGGCCAGTCCACACACACACTCCAGGCCACTCCCGGCCAGCCCACACACACACTCCAGACCACTCCCGGCCAGCCCACACACACACTCCAGGCCACTCCCGGCCAGCCCACACACACACTCCAGGCCACTCCGGCCAGCCCACACACACACTCCTGGCCACTCCCGGCCAGCCCACACACACACTCCAGGTCACTCCCGGCCAGCCCACACACACACTCCAGGCCACTCCCGGCCAGCCCACACACACACTCCAGGCCAGGCCACTCCCGGCCAGCCCACACACACACTCCAGGCCACTCCCGGCCAGCCCACACACACACTCCAGGCCACTCCCGGCCAGCCCACACACACACTCCAGGCCACTCCAGGCCAGCCCACACACACTCCAGGCCACTCCCGGCCAGTCCACACACACACTCCAGGCCACTCCCGGCCTGTCCACACACACACTCCAGGCCAGGCCACTCCCGGCCAGCCCACACTCACACTCCAGGCCACTCCCGGCCAGCCCACACACACACTCCAGGCCACTCCCGGCCAGCCCACACACACACTCCAGGCCACTCCCGGCCAGCCCACACACACACTCCAGGCCACTCCCGGCCAGCCCACACACACACTCCAGGACTCTCCCGGCCACCCACACACACACTCCAGGCCACTCCCGGCCAGCCCACACACACACTCCAGGCCACTCCCGGCCAGCCCACACACACACTCCAGGACTCTCCCGGCCACCCACACACACACTCCAGGCTACTCCCGGCCAGCCCACACACACACTCCAGGCCACTCCCGGCCAGCCCACACACACACTCCAGGCCACTCCCGGCCAGCCCACACACACACTCCAGGACTCTCCCGGCCACCCACACACACACTCCAGGCCACTCCCGGCCAGCCCACACACACACTCCCGGCCACTCCCGGCCAGTCCACACACACACTCCAGGCCACTCCCGGCCAGCCCACACACACACTCCAGGCCACTCCCGACCAGCCCACACTCACACTCCAGGCCACTCCCGGCCAGCCCACACACACACGCCAGGCCACTCCCGGCCAGCCCACACACACACTCCAGGCCACTCCCGGCCAGCCCATACACACACTCCAGGCCACTCCCGACCAGCCCACACACACACTCCAGGCCACTCCCGGCCAGCCCACACACACACTCCAGGCCACTCCCGGCCAGCCCACACACACACTCCAGGCCACTCCCGGCCAGCCCACACACACACTCCAGGCCACTCCCGACCAGCCCACACTCACACTCCAGGCCACTCCCGGCCAGCCCACACACACACTCCAGGCCACTCCCGGCCAGCCCACACACACACTCCAGGCCACTCCCGGCCAGCCCATACACACACTCCAGGCCACTCCCGACCAGCCCACACACACACTCCAGGCCACTCCCGGCCAGCCCACACACACACTCCAGGCCACTCCCGGCCAGCCCACACACACACTCCAGGCCACTCCCGGCCAGCCCATACACACACTCCAGGCCACTCCCGACCAGCCCACACACACACTCCAGGCCACTCCCGGCCAGCCCACACACACACTCCCGGCCACTCCTGGCCAGCCCACACACACACTCCAGGCCACTCCCGGCCAGCCCACACACATACTCCAGGCCACTCCCGGCCAGCCCACACACACACTCCAGGCCACTCCCGGCCAGCCCACACACACACTCCAGGCCACTCCCGGCCAGCCCACACACACACTCCAGGCCACTCCCGGCCAGCCCACACACACACTCCAGGCCACTCCCGACCAGCCCACACACACACTCCAGGCCACTCCTGGCCAGCCCACACACACACTCCAGGCCACTCCCGGCCAGCCCACACACACACTCCAGGCCACTCCCGGCCAGCCCACACACACACTCCCGGCCACTCCCGGCCAGTCCACACACACACTCCAGGCCACTCCCGGCCAGCCCACACACACACTCCAGGCCACTCCCGACCAGCCCACACTCACACTCCAGGCCACTCCCGGCCAGCCCACACACACACTCCAGGCCACTCCTGTCCAGCCCACACACACACTCCAGGCCACTCCCGGCCAGCCCACACACACACTCCAGGCCACTCCCGGCCAGCCCACACACACACTCCAGGCCACTCCCGGCCAGCCCATACACACACTCCAGGCCACTCCCGACCAGCCCACACACACACTCCAGGCCACTCCCGGCCAGCCCACACACACACTCCAGGCCACTCCCGGCCAGCCCACACACACACTCCAGGCCACTCCCGGCCAGCCCATACACACACTCCAGGCCACTCCCGACCAGCCCACACACACACTCCAGGCCACTCCCGGCCAGCCCATACACACACTCCAGGCCACTCCCGGCCAGCCCACACACACACTCCCGGCCACTCCCGGCCAGCCCACACACACACTCCAGGCCACTCCCGGCCAGCCCACACACACACTCCAGGCCACTCCCGGCCAGTCCACACACACACTCCAGGCCACTCCCGGCCAGCCCACACACACACTCCAGACCACTCCCGGCCAGCCCACACACACACTCCAGGCCACTCCCGGCCAGCCCACACACACACTCCAGGCCACTCCGGCCAGCCCACACACACACTCCAGGCCACTCCCGGCCATCCCACACACACACTCCAGGCCACTCCCGGCCAGCCCACACACACACTCCAGGCCACTCCCGACCAGCCCACACACACACTCCAGGCCACTCCCGGGCAGCCCACACACACACTCCAGGCCACTCCCGGCCAGCCCACACACACACTCCAGGCCACTCCCGGCCAGCCCACACACACACTCCAGGCCACTCCCGGCCAGCCCATACACACACTCCAGGCCACTCCCGACCAGCCCACACACACACTCCAGGCCACTCCCGGCCAGCCCACACACACACTCCCGGCCACTCCCGGCCAGCCCACACACACACTCCAGGCCACTCCCGGCCAGCCCACACACACACTCCAGGCCACTCCCGGCCAGTTCACACACACACTCCAGGCCACTCCCGGCCAGCCCACACACACACTCCAGACCACTCCCGGCCAGCCCACACACACACTCCAGGCCACTCCCGGCCAGCCCACACACACACTCCAGGCCACTCCGGCCAGCCCACACACACACTCCTGGCCACTCCCGGCCAGCCCACACACACACTCCAGGTCACTCCCGGCCAGCCCACACACACACTCCAGGCCACTCCCGGCCAGCCCACACACACACTCCAGGCCAGGCCACTCCCGGCCAGCCCACACACACACTCCAGGCCACTCCCGGCCAGCCCACACACACACTCCAGGCCACTCCCGGCCAGCCCACACACACACTCCAGGCCACTCCAGGCCAGCCCACACACACTCCAGGCCACTCCCGGCCAGTCCACACACACACTCCAGGCCACTCCCGGCCTGTCCACACACACACTCCAGGCCAGGCCACTCCCGGCCAGCCCACACTCACACTCCAGGCCACTCCCGGCCAGCCCACACACACACTCCAGGCCACTCCCGGCCAGCCCACACACACACTCCAGGCCACTCCCGGCCAGCCCACACACACACTCCAGGCCACTCCCGGCCAGCCCACACACACACTCCAGGACTCTCCCGGCCACCCACACACACACTCCAGGCCACTCCCGGCCAGCCCACACACACACTCCAGGCCACTCCCGGCCAGCCCACACACACACTCCAGGACTCTCCCGGCCACCCACACACACACTCCAGGCCACTCCCGACCAGCCCACACACACACTCCAGGCCACTCCCGGCCAGCCCACACACACACTCCCGGCCACTCCCGGCCAGCCCACACACACACTCCAGGCCACTCCCGGCCAGCCCACACACACACTCCAGGCCACTCCCGGCCAGTCCACACACACACTCCAGGCCACTCCCGGCCAGCCCACACACACACTCCAGACCACTCCCGGCCAGCCCACACACACACTCCAGGCCACTCCCGGCCAGCCCACACACACACTCCAGGCCACTCCGGCCAGCCCACACACACACTCCTGGCCACTCCCGGCCAGCCCACACACACACTCCAGGTCACTCCCGGCCAGCCCACACACACACTCCAGGCCACTCCCGGCCAGCCCACACACACACTCCAGGCCAGGCCACTCCCGGCCAGCCCACACACACACTCCAGGCCACTCCCGGCCAGCCCACACACACACTCCAGGCCACTCCCGGCCAGCCCACACACACACTCCAGGCCACTCCAGGCCAGCCCACACACACTCCAGGCCACTCCCGGCCAGTCCACACACACACTCCAGGCCACTCCCGGCCTGTCCACACACACACTCCAGGCCAGGCCACTCCCGGCCAGCCCACACTCACACTCCAGGCCACTCCCGGCCAGCCCACACACACACTCCAGGCCACTCCCGGCCAGCCCACACACACACTCCAGGCCACTCCCGGCCAGCCCACACACACACTCCAGGCCACTCCCGGCCAGCCCACACACACACTCCAGGACTCTCCCGGCCACCCACACACACACTCCAGGCCACTCCCGGCCAGCCCACACACACACTCCAGGCCACTCCCGGCCAGCCCACACACACACTCCAGGACTCTCCCGGCCACCCACACACACACTCCAGGCCACTCCCGGCCAGCCCACACACACACTCCAGGCCACTCCCGGCCAGCCCACACACACACTCCAGGCCACTCCCGGCCAGCCCACACACACACTCCAGGACTCTCCCGGCCACCCACACACACACTCCAGGCCACTCCCGGCCAGCCCACACACACACTCCCGGCCACTCCCGGCCAGTCCACACACACACTCCAGGCCACTCCCGGCCAGCCCACACACACACTCCAGGCCACTCCCGACCAGCCCACACTCACACTCCAGGCCACTCCCGGCCAGCCCACACACACACGCCAGGCCACTCCCGGCCAGCCCACACACACACTCCAGGCCACTCCCGGCCAGCCCATACACACACTCCAGGCCACTCCCGACCAGCCCACACACACACTCCAGGCCACTCCCGGCCAGCCCACACACACACTCCAGGCCACTCCCGGCCAGCCCACACACACACTCCAGGCCACTCCCGGCCAGCCCACACACACACTCCAGGCCACTCCCGACCAGCCCACACTCACACTCCAGGCCACTCCCGGCCAGCCCACACACACACTCCAGGCCACTCCCGGCCAGCCCACACACACACTCCAGGCCACTCCCGGCCAGCCCATACACACACTCCAGGCCACTCCCGACCAGCCCACACACACACTCCAGGCCACTCCCGGCCAGCCCACACACACACTCCAGGCCACTCCCGGCCAGCCCACACACACACTCCAGGCCACTCCCGGCCAGCCCATACACACACTCCAGGCCACTCCCGACCAGCCCACACACACACTCCAGGCCACTCCCGGCCAGCCCACACACACACTCCCGGCCACTCCTGGCCAGCCCACACACACACTCCAGGCCACTCCCGGCCAGCCCACACACATACTCCAGGCCACTCCCGGCCAGCCCACACACACACTCCAGGCCACTCCCGGCCAGCCCACACACACACTCCAGGCCACTCCCGGCCAGCCCACACACACACTCCAGGCCACTCCCGGCCAGCCCACACACACACTCCAGGCCACTCCCGACCAGCCCACACACACACTCCAGGCCACTCCTGGCCAGCCCACACACACACTCCAGGCCACTCCCGGCCAGCCCACACACACACTCCAGGCCACTCCCGGCCAGCCCACACACACACTCCCGGCCACTCCCGGCCAGTCCACACACACACTCCAGGCCACTCCCGGCCAGCCCACACACACACTCCAGGCCACTCCCGACCAGCCCACACTCACACTCCAGGCCACTCCCGGCCAGCCCACACACACACTCCAGGCCACTCCTGTCCAGCCCACACACACACTCCAGGCCACTCCCGGCCAGCCCACACACACACTCCAGGCCACTCCCGGCCAGCCCACACACACACTCCAGGCCACTCCCGGCCAGCCCATACACACACTCCAGGCCACTCCCGACCAGCCCACACACACACTCCAGGCCACTCCCGGCCAGCCCACACACACACTCCAGGCCACTCCCGGCCAGCCCACACACACACTCCAGGCCACTCCCGGCCAGCCCATACACACACTCCAGGCCACTCCCGACCAGCCCACACACACACTCCAGGCCACTCCCGGCCAGCCCACACACACACTCCCGGCCACTCCTGGCCAGCCCACACACACACTCCAGGCCACTCCCGGCCAGCCCACACACATACTCCAGGCCACTCCCGGCCAGCCCACACACACACTCCAGGCCACTCCCGGCCAGCCCACACACACACTCCAGGCCACTCCCGGCCAGCCCACACACACACTCCAGGCCACTCCCGGCCAGCCCACACACACACTCCAGGCCACTCCCGACCAGCCCACACACACACTCCAGGCCACTCCTGGCCAGCCCACACACACACTCCACGCCACTCCCGGCCAGCCCACACACACACTCCAGGCCACTCCCGGCCAGCGCACACACACACTCCAGGCCACTCCCGACCAGCCCACACACACACTCCAGGCCACTCCCGGCCAGCCCACACACACACTCCAGACCACTCCCGGCCAGCCCACACACAGACTCCAGGCCACTCCCGGCCAGCCCACACACAGACTCCAGGCCACTCCCGGCCATCCCACACACACACTCCAGGCCAGCCCACACACACACTCCCGGCCAGCCCACACACACACTCCAGGTCACTCCCGGCCAGCCCACACACACACTCCAGGCCACTCCCGGCCAGCCCACACACACACTCCCGGCCACTCCCGGCCAGCCCACACACACACTCCAGGCCACTCCCTGCCAGCCCACACACACACTCCAGGCCACTCCCGGCCAGCCCACACACACACTCCAGGCCACTCCCGGCCACCCACACACACACTCCAGGCCACTCCCGGCCAGCCCACACACACACTCCAGGCCACTCCCGGCCAGCCCACACACACACTCCAGGCCACTCCCGACCAGCCCACACACACACTCCCGGCCACTCCCGGCCAGCCCACACACACTCCAGGTCACTCCTGGCCAGCCCCCACACACACTCCAGACCACTCCCGGCCATCCCACACACACACTCCCGGCCAGCCCACACACACACTCCAGGCCAGCCCACACACACACTCCAGGCCACTCCCGGCCAGCCCACACACACACTCCAGGCCATGCCCGGCCACCCCACACACACACTCCAGGCCACTCCCGGCCAGCCCACACACACACTCCAGGCCTCTCCTGGCCAGCCCACACACACACTCCAGGCCACTCCCGGCCAGCCCACACACACACTCCCGGGCACTCCCGGCCAGCCCACACACACACTCCAGGCCAGCCCACACACACACTCCAGGCCACTCCCGGCCAGCCCACACACACACTCCAGGCCACTCCCGGCCAGCCCACACACACACTCCAGGCCAGCCCACACACACACTCCAGACCACTCCCGGCCAGCCCACACACAGACTCCAGGCCACTCCTGCCCAGCCCACACACACACTCCAGGCCACTCCCGGGCAGCCCACACACACACTCCAGGCCACTCCGGGCCAGCCCACATACACACTCCAGGCCTCTCCTGGCCAGCCCACACACACACTCCAGGCCACTCCCGGCCAGCCCACACACACACTCCCGGCCACTCCCGGCCAGCCCACACACACACTCCCGGCCACTCCCGGCCAGCCCACACACACTCTCCAGGCCACTCCCGGCCAGCCCACACACACACTCCAGGCCACTCCCGGCCAGCCCACACACACACTCCAGACCACTCCCGGCCAGCCCACACACACACTCCAGGCCACTCCCGGCCACACACACACACACTCCAGGCCACTCCCGGCCAGCCCACACAACCACTCCAGGCCACTCCCGGCCAGCCCACACACACACTCCAGGCCACTCCCGGCCAGCCCACACACACACTCCAGGCCAGGCCACTCCCGGCCAGCCCACACACACACTCCAGGCCACTCCCGGCCAGCCCACACACACACTCCAGGCCACTCCCGGCCAGCCCACACACACACTCCAGGCCACTCCCGGCCAGCCCACACACACACTCCAGGCCACTCCCGGCCAGCGCACACACACACTCCAGGCCACTCCCGACCAGCCCACACACACACTCCAGGCCACTCCCGGCCAGCCCACACACACACTCCAGACCACTCCCGGCCAGCCCACACACAGACTCCAGGCCACTCCCCGCCAGCCCACACACAGACTCCAGGCCACTCCCGGCCATCCCACACACACACTCCAGGCCAGCCCACACACACACTCCCGGCCAGCCCACACACACACTCCAGGTCACTCCCGGCCAGCCCACACACACACTCCAGGCCACTCCCGGCCAGCCCACACACACACTCCCGGCCACTCCCGGCCAGCCCACACACACACTCCAGGCCACTCCCTGCCAGCCCACACACACACTCCAGGCCACTCCCGGCCAGCCCACACACACACTCCAGGCCACTCCCGGCCACCCACACACACACTCCAGGCCACTCCCGGCCAGCCCACACACACACTCCAGGCCACTCCCGGCCAGCCCACACACACACTCCAGGCCACTCCCGACCAGCCCACACACACACTCCCGGCCACTCCCGGCCAGCCCACACACACTCCAGGTCACTCCTGGCCAGCCCCCACACACACTCCAGACCACTCCCGGCCATCCCACACACACACTCCCGGCCAGCCCACACACACACTCCAGGCCAGCCCACACACACACTCCAGGCCACTCCCGGCCAGCCCACACACACACTCCAGGCCATGCCCGGCCACCCCACACACACACTCCAGGCCACTCCCGGCCAGCCCACACACACACTCCAGGCCTCTCCTGGCCAGCCCACACACACACTCCAGGCCACTCCCGGCCAGCCCACACACACACTCCCGGGCACTCCCGGCCAGCCCACACACACACTCCAGGCCAGCCCACACACACACTCCAGGCCACTCCCGGCCAGCCCACACACACACTCCAGGCCACTCCCGGCCAGCCCACACACACACTCCAGGCCAGCCCACACACACACTCCAGACCACTCCCGGCCAGCCCACACACAGACTCCAGGCCACTCCTGCCCAGCCCACACACACACTCCAGGCCACTCCCGGGCAGCCCACACACACACTCCAGGCCACTCCGGGCCAGCCCACATACACACTCCAGGCCTCTCCTGGCCAGCCCACACACACACTCCAGGCCACTCCCGGCCAGCCCACACACACACTCCCGGCCACTCCCGGCCAGCCCACACACACACTCCCGGCCACTCCCGGCCAGCCCACACACACTCTCCAGGCCACTCCCGGCCAGCCCACACACACACTCCAGGCCACTCCCGGCCAGCCCACACACACACTCCAGACCACTCCCGGCCAGCCCACACACACACTCCAGGCCACTCCCGGCCACACACACACACACTCCAGGCCACTCCCGGCCAGCCCACACAACCACTCCAGGCCACTCCCGGCCAGCCCACACACACACTCCAGGCCACTCCCGGCCAGCCCACACACACACTCCAGGCCAGGCCACTCCCGGCCAGCCCACACACACACTCCAGGCCACTCCCGGCCAGCCCACACACACACTCCAGGCCACTCCCGGCCAGCCCACACACACACTCCAGGCCACTCCCGGCCAGCCCACACACACACTCCAGGCCACTCCCGGCCAGCCCACACACACACTCCAGGCCACTCCCGGCCAGTCCACACACACACTCCAGGCCACTCCCGGCCAGCCCACACACACACTCCAGGCCACTCCCGGCCAGCCCACACACACACTCCAGGCCACTCCCGGCCAGCCCACACACACACTCCAGGCCACTCCCGGCCAGCCCACACACACACTCCAGGCCACTCCCGGCCAGCCCACACACACACTCCAGGCCACTCCCGGCCAGCCCACACACACACTCCAGGCCACTCCCGGCCAGCCCACACACACACTCCAGGCCAGGCCACTCCCGGCCAGCCCACACACACACTCCAGACCACTCCCGGCCAGCCCACACACACACTCCAGGCCACTCCCGGCCAGCCCACACACACACTCCAGGCCAGGCCACTCCCGGCCAGCCCACACACACACTCCAGACCACTCCCGGCCAGCCCACACACACACTCCAGGCCACTCCCGGCCAGCCCACACACACACTCCAGGCCACTCCCGGCCAACCCACACACACACTCCAGGCCACTCCCGGCCAGCCCACACACACACTCCAGGCCAGCCCACACACACACTCCAGACCACTCCCGGCCAGCCCACACACACACTCCAGTCCACTCCCGGCCAGCCCACACACACACTCCAGGCCAGCCCACACACACACTCCAGACCACTCCCGGCCAGCCCACACACACACTCCAGGCCACTCCCGGCCAGCCCACACACACACTCCTGGCCACTGCCGGCCAGCCCACACACACACTCCAGGCCACTCCCGGCCAGCCCACACACACACTCCAGCCCACTCCCGGCCAGCCCACACACACACTCCAGCCCACTCCCGGCCAGCCCACACACACACTCCCGGCCACTCCCGGCCAGCCCACACACACACTCCAGGCCACTCCCGGCCAGCCCACACACACACTCCAGGCCACTCCCGGCCAGCCCACACACACACTCCAGGCCACTCCCGGCCAGCCCACACACACACTCCAGGCCAGGCCACTCCCGGCCAGTCCACACACACACTCCAGGCCACTCCCGGCCAGCCCACACACACACTCCAGACCACTCCCGGCCAGCCCACACACACACTCCAGGCCACTCCCGGCCAGCCCACACACACACTCCAGGCCACTCCCGGCCAGCCCACACACACAATCCTGGCCACTGCCGGCCAGCCCACACACACACTCCAGGCCACTCCCGGCCAGCCTACACACACACTCCAGGCCACTCCCGGCCAGCCCACACACACACTCCAGACCACTCCCGGCCAGCCCACACACACTCCAGGCCACTCCCGGCCAGCCCACACACACACTCCAGGCCACTCCCGGCCAGCCCACACACACACTCCAGGCCACTCCGGCCAGCCCACACACACACTCCTGGCCACTCCCGGCCAGCCCACACACACACTCCAGGTCACTCCCGGCCAGCCCACACACACACTCCAGGCCACTCCCGGCCAGCCCACACACACACTCCAGGCCAGGCCACTCCCGGCCAGCCCACACACACACTCCAGGCCACTCCCGGCCAGCCCACACACACACTCCAGGCCACTCCCGGCCAGCCCACACACACACTCCAGGCCACTCCAGGCCAGCCCACACACACTCCAGGCCACTCCCGGCCAGTCCACACACACACTCCAGGCCACTCCCGGCCTGTCCACACACACACTCCAGGCCAGGCCACTCCCGGCCAGCCCACACTCACACTCCAGGCCACTCCCGGCCAGCCCACACACACACTCCAGGCCACTCCCGGCCAGCCCACACACACACTCCAGGCCACTCCCGGCCAGCCCACACACACACTCCAGGCCACTCCCGGCCAGCCCACACACACACTCCAGGACTCTCCCGGCCACCCACACACACACTCCAGGCCACTCCCGGCCAGCCCACACACACACTCCAGGCCACTCCCGGCCAGCCCACACACACACTCCAGGACTCTCCCGGCCACCCACACACACACTCCAGGCCACTCCCGGCCAGCCCACACACACACTCCAGGCCACTCCCGGCCAGCCCACACACACACTCCAGGCCACTCCCGGCCAGCCCACACACACACTCCAGGACTCTCCCGGCCACCCACACACACACTCCAGGCCACTCCCGGCCAGCCCACACACACACTCCCGGCCACTCCCGGCCAGTCCACACACACACTCCAGGCCACTCCCGGCCAGCCCACACACACACTCCAGGCCACTCCCGACCAGCCCACACTCACACTCCAGGCCACTCCCGGCCAGCCCACAGACACACGCCAGGCCACTCCCGGCCAGCCCACACACACACTCCAGGCCACTCCCGGCCAGCCCATACACACACTCCAGGCCACTCCCGACCAGCCCACACACACACTCCAGGCCACTCCCGGCCAGCCCACACACACACTCCAGGCCACTCCCGGCCAGCCCACACACACACTCCAGGCCACTCCCGGCCAGCCCACACACACACTCCAGGCCACTCCCGACCAGCCCACACTCACACTCCAGGCCACTCCCGGCCAGCCCACACACACACTCCAGGCCACTCCCGGCCAGCCCACACACACACTCCAGGCCACTCCCGGCCAGCCCATACACACACTCCAGGCCACTCCCGACCAGCCCACACACACACTCCAGGCCACTCCCGGCCAGCCCACACACACACTCCAGGCCACTCCCGGCCAGCCCACACACACACTCCAGGCCACTCCCGGCCAGCCCATACACACACTCCAGGCCACTCCCGACCAGCCCACACACACACTCCAGGCCACTCCCGGCCAGCCCACACACACACTCCCGGCCACTCCTGGCCAGCCCAAACACACACTCCAGGCCACTCCCGGCCAGCCCACACACATACTCCAGGCCACTCCCGGCCAGCCCACACACACACTCCAGGCCACTCCCGGCCAGCCCACACACACACTCCAGGCCACTCCCGGCCAGCCCACACACACACTCCAGGCCACTCCCGGCCAGCCCACACACACACTCCAGGCCACTCCCGACCAGCCCACACACACACTCCAGGCCACTCCTGGCCAGCCCACACACACACTCCAGGCCACTCCCGGCCAGCCCACACACACACTCCAGGCCACTCCCGGCCAGCCCACACACACACTCCCGGCCACTCCCGGCCAGTGCACACACACACTCCAGGCCACTCCCGGCCAGCCCACACACACACTCCAGGCCACTCCCGACCAGCCCACACTCACACTCCAGGCCACTCCCGGCCAGCCCACACACACACTCCAGGCCACTCCTGTCCAGCCCACACACACACTCCAGGCCACTCCCGGCCAGCCCACACACACACTCCAGGCCACTCCCGGCCAGCCCACACACACACTCCAGGCCACTCCCGGCCAGCCCATACACACACTCCAGGCCACTCCCGACCAGCCCACACACACACTCCAGGCCACTCCCGGCCAGCCCACACACACACTCCAGGCCACTCCCGGCCAGCCCACACACACACTCCAGGCCACTCCCGGCCAGCCCATACACACACTCCAGGCCACTCCCGACCAGCCCACACACACACTCCAGGCCACTCCCGGCCAGCCCACACACACACTCCCGGCCACTCCTGGCCAGCCCACACACACACTCCAGGCCACTCCCGGCCAGCCCACACACATACTCCAGGCCACTCCCGGCCAGCCCACACACACACTCCAGGCCACTCCCGGCCAGCCCACACACACACTCCAGGCCACTCCCGGCCAGCCCACACACACACTCCAGGCCACTCCCGGCCAGCCCACACACACACTCCAGGCCACTCCCGACCAGCCCACACACACACTCCAGGCCACTCCTGGCCAGCCCACACACACACTCCACGCCACTCCCGGCCAGCCCACACACACACTCCAGGCCACTCCCGGCCAGCGCACACACACACACCAGGCCACTCCCGACCAGCCCACACACACACTCCAGGCCACTCCCGGCCAGCCCACACACACACTCCAGACCACTCCCGGCCAGCCCACACACAGACTCCAGGCCACTCCCGGCCAGCCCACACACAGACTCCAGGCCACTCCCGGCCATCCCACACACACACTCCAGGCCAGCCCACACACACACTCCCGGCCAGCCCACACACACACTCCAGGTCACTCCCGGCCAGCCCACACACACATTCCAGGCCACTCCCGGCCAGCCCACACACACACTCCAGGCCACTCCCGGCCAGCCCACACACACACTCCAGGCCACTCCCGGCCAGCCCACACACACACTCCAGGACTCTCCCGGCCACCCACACACACACTCCAGGCCACTCCCGGCCAGCCCACACACACACTCCAGGCCACTCCCGGCCAGCCCACACACACACTCCAGGCCACTCCCGGCCAGCCCACACACACACTCCAGGACTCTCCCGGCCACCCACACACACACTCCAGGCCACTCCCGGCCAGCCCACACACACACTCCCGGCCACTCCCGGCCAGTCCACACACACACTCCAGGCCACTCCCGGCCAGCCCACACACACACTCCAGGCCACTCCCGACCAGCCCACACTCACACTCCAGGCCACTCCCGGCCAGCCCACACACACACGCCAGGCCACTCCCGGCCAGCCCACACACACACTCCAGGCCACTCCCGGCCAGCCCATACACACACTCCAGGCCACTCCCGACCAGCCCACACACACACTCCAGGCCACTCCCGGCCAGCCCACACACACACTCCAGGCCACTCCCGGCCAGCCCACACACACACTCCAGGCCACTCCCGGCCAGCCCACACACACACTCCAGGCCACTCCCGACCAGCCCACACTCACACTCCAGGCCACTCCCGGCCAGCCCACACACACACTCCAGGCCACTCCCGGCCAGCCCACACACACACTCCAGGCCACTCCCGGCCAGCCCATACACACACTCCAGGCCACTCCCGACCAGCCCACACACACACTCCAGGCCACTCCCGGCCAGCCCACACACACACTCCAGGCCACTCCCGGCCAGCCCACACACACACTCCAGGCCACTCCCGGCCAGCCCATACACACACTCCAGGCCACTCCCGACCAGCCCACACACACACTCCAGGCCACTCCCGGCCAGCCCACACACACACTCCCGGCCACTCCTGGCCAGCCCAAACACACACTCCAGGCCACTCCCGGCCAGCCCACACACATACTCCAGGCCACTCCCGGCCAGCCCACACACACACTCCAGGCCACTCCCGGCCAGCCCACACACACACTCCAGGCCACTCCCGGCCAGCCCACACACACACTCCAGGCCACTCCCGGCCAGCCCACACACACACTCCAGGCCACTCCCGACCAGCCCACACACACACTCCAGGCCACTCCTGGCCAGCCCACACACACACTCCAGGCCACTCCCGGCCAGCCCACACACACACTCCAGGCCACTCCCGGCCAGCCCACACACACACTCCCGGCCACTCCCGGCCAGTCCACACACACACTCCAGGCCACTCCCGGCCAGCCCACACACACACTCCAGGCCACTCCCGACCAGCCCACACTCACACTCCAGGCCACTCCCGGCCAGCCCACACACACACTCCAGGCCACTCCTGTCCAGCCCACACACACACTCCAGGCCACTCCCGGCCAGCCCACACACACACTCCAGGCCACTCCCGGCCAGCCCACACACACACTCCAGGCCACTCCCGGCCAGCCCATACACACACTCCAGGCCACTCCCGACCAGCCCACACACACACTCCAGGCCACTCCCGGCCAGCCCACACACACACTCCAGGCCACTCCCGGCCAGCCCACACACACACTCCAGGCCACTCCCGGCCAGCCCATACACACACTCCAGGCCACTCCCGACCAGCCCACACACACACTCCAGGCCACTCCCGGCCAGCCCACACACACACTCCCGGCCACTCCTGGCCAGCCCACACACACACTCCAGGCCACTCCCGGCCAGCCCACACACATACTCCAGGCCACTCCCGGCCAGCCCACACACACACTCCAGGCCACTCCCGGCCAGCCCACACACACACTCCAGGCCACTCCCGGCCAGCCCACACACACACTCCAGGCCACTCCCGGCCAGCCCACACACACACTCCAGGCCACTCCCGACCAGCCCACACACACACTCCAGGCCACTCCTGGCCAGCCCACACACACACTCCACGCCACTCCCGGCCAGCCCACACACACACTCCAGGCCACTCCCGGCCAGCGCACACACACACTCCAGGCCACTCCCGACCAGCCCACACACACACTCCAGGCCACTCCCGGCCAGCCCACACACACACTCCAGACCACTCCCGGCCAGCCCACACACAGACTCCAGGCCACTCCCGGCCAGCCCACACACAGACTCCAGGCCACTCCCGGCCATCCCACACACACACTCCAGGCCAGCCCACACACACACTCCCGGCCAGCCCACACACACACTCCAGGTCACTCCCGGCCAGCCCACACACACATTCCAGGCCACTCCCGGCCAGCCCACACACACACTCCAGGCCACTCCCGGCCAGCCCACACACACACTCCCGGCCACTCCCGGCCAGCCCACACACACACTCCAGGCCACTCCCTGCCAGCCCACACACACACTCCAGGCCACTCCCGGCCAGCCCACACACACACTCCAGGCCACTCCCGGCCACCCACACACACACTCCAGGCCACTCCCGGCCAGCCCACACACACACTCCAGGCCACTCCCGGCCAGCCCACACACACACTCCAGGCCACTCCCGACCAGCCCACACACACACTCCCGGCCACTCCCGGCCAGCCCACACACACTCCAGGTCACTCCTGGCCAGCCCCCACACACACTCCAGACCACTCCCGGCCATCCCACACACACACTCCCGGCCAGCCCACACACACACTCCAGGCCAGCCCACACACACACTCCAGGCCACTCCCGGCCAGCCCACACACACACTCCAGGCCATGCCCGGCCACCCCACACACACACTCCAGGCCACTCCCGGCCAGCCCACACACACACTCCAGGCCACTCCCGGCCAGCCCACACACACACTCCAGGCCAGCCCACACACACACTCCAGGCCACTCCCGGCCAGCCCACACACACACTCCAGGCCATGCCCGGCCACCCCACACACACACTCCAGGCCACTCCCGGCCAGCCCACATACACACTCCAGGCCTCTCCTGGCCAGCCCACACACACACTCCAGGCCACTCCCGGCCAGCCCACACACACACTCCCGGGCACTCCCGGCCAGCCCACACACACACTCCAGGCCAGCCCACACACACACTCCAGGCCACTCCCGGCCAGCCCACACACACACTCCAGGCCACTCCCGGCCAGCCCACACACACACTCCAGGCCAGCCCACACACACACTCCAGACCACTCCCGGCCAGCCCACACACAGACTCCAGGCCACTCCTGCCCAGCCCACACACACACTCCAGGCCACTCCCGGGCAGCCCACACACACACTCCAGGCCACTCCGGGCCAGCCCACATACACACTCCAGGCCTCTCCTGGCCAGCCCACACACACACTCCAGGCCACTCCCGGCCAGCCCACACACACACTCCCGGCCACTCCCGGCCAGCCCACACACACACTCCCGGCCACTCCCGGCCAGCCCACACACACTCTCCAGGCCACTCCCGGCCAGCCCACACACACACTCCAGGCCACTCCCGGCCAGCCCACACACACACTCCAGACCACTCCCGGCCAGCCCACACACACACTCCAGGCCACTCCCGGCCACACACACACACACTCCAGGCCACTCCCGGCCAGCCCACACAACCACTCCAGGCGAACTCCCGGCCAGCCCACACACACACTCCAGGCCACTCCCGGCCAGCCCACACACACACTCCAGGCCAGGCCACTCCCGGCCAGCCCACACACACACTCCAGGCCACTCCCGGCCAGCCCACACACACACTCCAGGCCACTCCCGGCCAGCCCACACACACACTCCAGGCCACTCCCGGCCAGCCCACACACACACTCCAGGCCACTCCCGGCCAGCCCACACACACACTCCAGGCCACTCCCGGCCAGTCCACACACACACTCCAGGCCACTCCCGGCCAGCCCACACACACACTCCAGGCCACTCCCGGCCAGCCCACACACACACTCCAGGCCACTCCCGGCCAGCCCACACACACACTCCAGGCCACTCCCGGCCAGCCCACACACACACTCCAGGCCACTCCCGGCCAGCCCACACACACACTCCAGGCCACTCCCGGCCAGCCCACACACACACTCCAGGCCACTCCCGGCCAGCCCACACACACACTCCAGGCCAGGCCACTCCCGGCCAGCCCACACACACACTCCAGACCACTCCCGGCCAGCCCACACACACACTCCAGGCCACTCCCGGCCAGCCCACACACACACTCCAGGCCAGGCCACTCCCGGCCAGCCCACACACACACTCCAGACCACTCCCGGCCAGCCCACACACACACTCCAGGCCACTCCCGGCCAGCCCACACACACACTCCAGGCCACTCCCGGCCAACCCACACACACACTCCAGGCCACTCCCGGCCAGCCCACACACACACTCCAGGCCAGCCCACACACACACTCCAGACCACTCCCGGCCAGCCCACACACACACTCCAGTCCACTCCCGGCCAGCCCACACACACACTCCAGGCCAGCCCACACACACACTCCAGACCACTCCCGGCCAGCCCACACACACACTCCAGGCCACTCCCGGCCAGCCCACACACACACTCCAGGCCACTCCCGGCCAGCCCACACACACACTCCTGGCCACTGCCGGCCAGCCCACACACACACTCCAGGCCACTCCCGGCCAGCCCACACACACACTCCAGCCCACTCCCGGCCAGCCCACACACACACTCCAGCCCACTCCCGGCCAGCCCACACACACACTCCCGGCCACTCCCGGCCAGCCCACACACACACTCCAGGCCACTCCCGGCCAGCCCACACACACACTCCAGGCCACTCCCGGCCAGCCCACACACACACTCCAGGCCACTCCCGGCCAGCCCACACACACACTCCAGGCCAGGCCACTCCCGGCCAGTCCACACACACACTCCAGGCCACTCCCGGCCAGCCCACACACACACTCCAGACCACTCCCGGCCAGCCCACACACACACTCCAGGCCACTCCCGGCCAGCCCACACACACACTCCAGGCCACTCCCGGCCAGCCCACACACACAATCCTGGCCACTGCCGGCCAGCCCACACACACACTCCAGGCCACTCCCGGCCAGCCTACACACACACTCCAGGCCACTCCCGGCCAGCCCACACACACACTCCAGACCACTCCCGGCCAGCCCACACACACTCCAGGCCACTCCCGGCCAGCCCACACACACACTCCAGGCCACTCCCGGCCAGCCCACACACACACTCCAGGCCAGGCCACTCCCGGCCCGCCCACACACACACTCCAGGTCACTCCCGGCCAGCCCACACACACACTCCAGGCCAGGCCACTCCCGGCCAGCCCACACACACACTCCAGGCCACTCCCGGCCAGCCCACACACACACTCCAGGTCACTCCCGGCCAGCCCACACACACACTCCAGGCCAGGCCACTCCCGGCCAGCCCACACACACACTCCAGGCCACTCCCGGCCAGCCCACACACACACTCCAGGCCACTCCCGGCCAGCCCACACACACACTCCAGGCCACTCCCGGCCAGTCCACACACACACTCCAGGCCACTCCCGGCCAGCCCACACACACACTCCAGACCACTCCCGGCCAGCCCACACACACACTCCAGGCCACTCCCGGCCAGCCCACACACACACTCCAGGCCACTCCCGGCCAGCCCACACACACACTCCTGGCCACTCCCGGCCAGCCCACACACACACTCCAGGTCACTCCCGGCCAGCCCACACACACACTCCAGGCCACTCCCGGCCAGCCCACACACACTCCAGACCATTCCCGGCCAGCCCACACACACACTCCAGGCCACTCCCGGCCAGCCCACACACAGACTCCAGGCTACTCCCGGCCAGCCCACACACACTCTCCAGGCCACTCCCGGCCAGCCCACACACACACTCCAGGCCAGGCCACTCCCGGCCAGCCCACACACACACTCCAGGCCACTCCCGGCCAGCCCACACACACACTCCAGGCCACTCCCGGCCAGCCCACACACACACTCCAGGCCACTCCAGGCCAGCCCACACACACACTCCAGGACTCTCCCGGCCACCCACACACACACTCTAGGCCACTCCCGGCCAGCCCACACACACACTCCAGGCCACTCCCGGCCAGCCCACACACACACTCCAGGACTCTCCCGGCCACCCACACACACACTCCAGGCCACTCCCGGCCAGCCCACACACACACTCCAGGCCACTCCCGGCCAGCCCACACACACACTCCAGGCCACTCCCGACCAGCCCACACTCACACTCCAGGCCACTCCCGGCCAGCCCACACACACACTCCAGGCCACTCCTGTCCAGCCCACACACACACTCCAGGCCACTCCCGGCCAGCCCACACACACACTCCAGGCCACTCCCGGCCAGCCCACACACACACTCCAGGCCACTCCCGGCCAGCCCATACACACACTCCAGGCCACTCCCGACCAGCCCACACACACACTCCAGGCCACTCCCGGGCAGCCCACACACACACTCCAGGCCACTCCCGGCCAGCCCACACACACACTCCAGGCCACTCCCGGCCAGCCCACACACACACTCCAGGCCACTCCCGGCCAGCCCATACACACACTCCAGGCCACTCCCGACCAGCCCACACACACACTCCAGGCCACTCCCGGCCAGCCCACACACACACTCCCGGCCACTCCCGGCCAGCCCACACACACACTCCAGGCCACTCCCGGCCAGCCCACACACATACTCCAGGCCACTCCCGGCCAGCCCACACACACACTCCAGGCCACTCCCGGCCAGCCCACACACACACTCCAGGCCACTCCCGGCCAGCCCACACACACACTCCAGGCCACTCCCGGCCAGTCCACACACACACTCCAGGCCACTCCCGGCCAGCCCACACACACACTCCAGACCACTCCCGGCCAGCCCACACACACACTCCAGGCCACTCCCGGCCAGCCCACACACACACTCCAGGCCACTCCGGCCAGCCCACACACACACTCCTGGCCACTCCCGGCCAGCCCACACACACACTCCAGGCCACTCCCGGCCAGCCCACACACACACTCCCGGCCAGCCCACACACACACTCCAGGCCACTCCCGGCCAGCCCACACACACACTCCTGGCCACTCCGGCCAGCCCACACACACACTCCAGGTCACTCCCGGCCAGCCCACACACACACTCCAGGCCAGCCCACACACACACTCCAGACCACTCCCGGCCAGCCCACACACAGACTCCAGGCCACTCCTGCCCAGCCCACACACACACTCCAGGCCACTCCCGGGCAGCCCACACACACACTCCAGACCACTCCCGGCCAGCCCACACACACTCCAGGCCACTCCCGGCCAGCCCACACACACACTCCAGGCCACTCCCGGCCAGCCCACACACACACTCCAGGCCAGGCCACTCCCGGCCCGCCCACACACACACTCCAGGTCACTCCCGGCCAGCCCACACACACACTCCAGGCCAGGCCACTCCCGGCCAGCCCACACACACACTCCAGGCCACTCCCGGCCAGCCCACACACACACTCCAGGTCACTCCCGGCCAGCCCACACACACACTCCAGGCCAGGCCACTCCCGGCCAGCCCACACACACACTCCAGGCCACTCCCGGCCAGCCCACACACACACTCCAGGCCACTCCCGGCCAGCCCACACACACACTCCAGGCCACTCCCGGCCAGTCCACACACACACTCCAGGCCACTCCCGGCCACCCCACACACACACTCCAGACCACTCCCGGCCAGCCCACACACACACTCCAGGCCACTCCCGGCCAGCCCACACACACACTCCAGGCCACTCCCGGCCAGCCCACACACACACTCCTGGCCACTCCCGGCCAGCCCACACACACACTCCAGGTCACTCCCGGCCAGCCCACACACACACTCCAGGCCACTCCCGGCCAGCCCACACACACTCCAGACCATTCCCGGCCAGCCCACACACACACTCCAGGCCACTCCCGGCCAGCCCACACACAGACTCCAGGCTACTCCCGGCCAGCCCACACACACTCTCCAGGCCACTCCCGGCCAGCCCACACACACACTCCAGGCCAGGCCACTCCCGGCCAGCCCACACACACACTCCAGGCCACTCCCGGCCAGCCCACACACACACTCCAGGCCACTCCCGGCCAGCCCACACACACACTCCAGGCCACTCCAGGCCAGCCCACACACACACTCCAGGACTCTCCCGGCCACCCACACACACACTCTAGGCCACTCCCGGCCAGCCCACACACACACTCCAGGCCACTCCCGGCCAGCCCACACACACACTCCAGGACTCTCCCGGCCACCCACACACACACTCCAGGCCACTCCCGGCCAGCCCACACACACACTCCAGGCCACTCCCGGCCAGCCCACACACACACTCCAGGCCACTCCCGGCCAGCCCACACACACACTCCAGGACTCTCCCGGCCACCCACACACACACTCCAGGCCACTCCCGGCCAGCCCACACACACACTCCCGGCCACTCCCGGCCAGTCCACACACACACTCCAGGCCACTCCCGGCCAGCCCACACACACACTCCAGGCCACTCCCGACCAGCCCACACTCACACTCCAGGCCACTCCCGGCCAGCCCACACACACACTCCAGGCCACTCCTGTCCAGCCCACACACACACTCCAGGCCACTCCCGGCCAGCCCACACACACACTCCAGGCCACTCCCGGCCAGCCCACACACACACTCCAGGCCACTCCCGGCCAGCCCATACACACACTCCAGGCCACTCCCGACCAGCCCACACACACACTCCAGGCCACTCCCGGGCAGCCCACACACACACTCCAGGCCACTCCCGGCCAGCCCACACACACACTCCAGGCCACTCCCGGCCAGCCCACACACACACTCCAGGCCACTCCCGGCCAGCCCATACACACACTCCAGGCCACTCCCGACCAGCCCACACACACACTCCAGGCCACTCCCGGCCAGCCCACACACACACTCCCGGCCACTCCCGGCCAGCCCACACACACACTCCAGGCCACTCCCGGCCAGCCCACACACATACTCCAGGCCACTCACGGCCAGCCCACACACACACTCCAGGCCACTCCCGGCCAGCCCACACACACACTCCAGGCCACTCCCGGCCAGCCCACACACACACTCCAGGCCACTCCCGGCCAGTCCACACACACACTCCAGGCCACTCCCGGCCAGCCCACACACACACTCCAGACCACTCCCGGCCAGCCCACACACACACTCCAGGCCACTCCCGGCCAGCCCACACACACACTCCAGGCCACTCCGGCCAGCCCACACACACACTCCTGGCCACTCCCGGCCAGCCCACACACACACTCCAGGCCACTCCCGGCCAGCCCACACACACACTCCCGGCCAGCCCACACACACACTCCAGGCCACTCCCGGCCAGCCCACACACACACTCCTGGCCACTCCGGCCAGCCCACACACACACTCCAGGTCACTCCCGGCCAGCCCACACACACACTCCAGGCCAGCCCACACACACACTCCAGACCACTCCCGGCCAGCCCACACACAGACTCCAGGCCACTCCTGCCCAGCCCACACACACACTCCAGGCCACTCCCGGGCAGCCCACACACACACTCCAGGCCACTCCGGGCCAGCCCACATACACACTCCAGGCCTCTCCTGGCCAGCCCACACACACACTCCAGGCCACTCCCGGCCAGCCCACACACACACTCCCGGCCACTCCCGGCCAGCCCACACACACACTCCCGGCCACTCCCGGCCAGCCCACACACACTCTCCAGGCCACTCCCGGCGAGCCCACACACACACTCCAGGCCACTCCCGGCCAGCCCACACACACACTCCAGACCACTCCCGGCCAGCCCACACACACACTCCAGGCCACTCCCGGCCACACACACACACACTCCAGGCCACTCCCGGCCAGCCCACACAACCACTCCAGGCCACTCCCGGCCAGCCCACACACACACTCCAGGCCACTCCCGGCCAGCCCACACACACACTCCAGGCCAGGCCACTCCCGGCCAGCCCACACACACACTCCAGGCCACTCCCGGCCAGCCCACACACACACTCCAGGCCACTCCCGGCCAGCCCACACACACACTCCAGGCCACTCCCGGCCAGCCCACACACACACTCCAGGCCACTCCCGGCCAGCCCACACACACACTCCAGGCCACTCCCGGCCAGTCCACACACACACTCCAGGCCACTCCCGGCCAGCCCACACACACACTCCAGGCCACTCCCGGCCAGCCCACACACACACTCCAGGCCACTCCCGGCCAGCCCACACACACACTCCAGGCCACTCCCGGCCAGCCCACACACACACTCCAGGCCACTCCCGGCCAGCCCACACACACACTCCAGGCCACTCCCGGCCAGCCCACACACACACTCCAGGCCACTCCCGGCCAGCCCACACACACACTCCAGGCCAGGCCACTCCCGGCCAGCCCACACACACACTCCAGACCACTCCCGGCCAGCCCACACACACACTCCAGGCCACTCCCGGCCAGCCCACACACACACTCCAGGCCAGGCCACTCCCGGCCAGCCCACACACACACTCCAGACCACTCCCGGCCAGCCCACACACACACTCCAGGCCACTCCCGGCCAGCCCACACACACACTCCAGGCCACTCCCGGCCAACCCACACACACACTCCAGGCCACTCCCGGCCAGCCCACACACACACTCCAGGCCAGCCCACACACACACTCCAGACCACTCCCGGCCAGCCCACACACACACTCCAGTCCACTCCCGGCCAGCCCACACACACACTCCAGGCCAGCCCACACACACACTCCAGACCACTCCCGGCCAGCCCACACACACACTCCAGGCCACTCCCGGCCAGCCCACACACACACTCCAGGCCACTCCCGGCCAGCCCACACACACACTCCTGGCCACTGCCGGCCAGCCCACACACACACTCCAGGCCACTCCCGGCCAGCCCACACACACACTCCAGCCCACTCCCGGCCAGCCCACACACACACTCCAGCCCACTCCCGGCCAGCCCACACACACACTCCCGGCCACTCCCGGCCAGCCCACACACACACTCCAGGCCACTCCCGGCCAGCCCACACACACACTCCAGGCCACTCCCGGCCAGCCCACACACACACTCCAGGCCACTCCCGGCCAGCCCACACACACACTCCAGGCCAGGCCACTCCCGGCCAGTCCACACACACACTCCAGGCCACTCCCGGCCAGCCCACACACACACTCCAGACCACTCCCGGCCAGCCCACACACACACTCCAGGCCACTCCCGGCCAGCCCACACACACACTCCAGGCCACTCCCGGCCAGCCCACACACACAATCCTGGCCACTGCCGGCCAGCCCACACACACACTCCAGGCCACTCCCGGCCAGCCTACACACACACTCCAGGCCACTCCCGGCCAGCACACACACACACTCCAGACCACTCCCGGCCAGCCCACACACACTCCAGGCCACTCCCGGCCAGCCCACACACACACTCCAGGCCACTCCCGGCCAGCCCACACACACACTCCAGGCCAGGCCACTCCCGGCCCGCCCACACACACACTCCAGGTCACTCCCGGCCAGCCCACACACACACTCCAGGCCAGGCCACTCCCGGCCAGCCCACACACACACTCCAGGCCACTCCCGGCCAGCCCACACACACACTCCAGGTCACTCCCGGCCAGCCCACACACACACTCCAGGCCAGGCCACTCCCGGCCAGCCCACACACACACTCCAGGCCACTCCCGGCCAGCCCACACACACACTCCAGGCCACTCCCGGCCAGCCCACACACACACTCCAGGCCACTCCCGGCCAGTCCACACACACACTCCAGGCCACTCCCGGCCAGCCCACACACACACTCCAGACCACTCCCGGCCAGCCCACACACACACTCCAGGCCACTCCCGGCCAGCCCACACACACACTCCAGGCCACTCCCGGCCAGCCCACACACACACTCCTGGCCACTCCCGGCCAGCCCACACACACACTCCAGGTCACTCCCGGCCAGCCCACACACACACTCCAGGCCACTCCCGGCCAGCCCACACACACTCCAGACCATTCCCGGCCAGCCCACACACACACTCCAGGCCACTCCCGGCCAGCCCACACACAGACTCCAGGCTACTCCCGGCCAGCCCACACACACTCTCCAGGCCACTCCCGGCCAGCCCACACACACACTCCAGGCCAGGCCACTCCCGGCCAGCCCACACACACACTCCAGGCCACTCCCGGCCAGCCCACACACACACTCCAGGCCACTCCCGGCCAGCCCACACACACACTCCAGGCCACTCCAGGCCAGCCCACACACACTCCAGGCCACTCCCGGCCAGTCCACACACACACTTCAGGCCACTCCCGGCCTGTCCACACACACACTCCAGGCCAGGCCACTCCCGGCCAGCCCACACTCACACTCCAGGCCACTCCCGGCCAGCCCACACACACACTCCAGGCCACTCCCGGCCAGCCCACACACACACTCCAGGCCACTCCCGGCCAGCCCACACACACACTCCAGGCCACTCCCGGCCAGCCCACACACACACTCCAGGACTCTCCCGGCCACCCACACACACACTCTAGGCCACTCCCGGCCAGCCCACACACACACTCCAGGCCACTCCCGGCCAGCCCACACACACACTCCAGGACTCTCCCGGCCACCCACACACACACTCCAGGCCACTCCCGGCCAGCCCACACACACACTCCAGGCCACTCCCGGCCAGCCCACACACACACTCCAGGCCACTCCCGGCCAGCCCACACACACACTCCAGGACTCTCCCGGCCACCCACACACACACTCCAGGCCACTCCCGGCCAGCCCACACACACACTCCCGGCCACTCCCGGCCAGTCCACACACACACTCCAGGCCACTCCCGGCCAGCCCACACACACACTCCAGGCCACTCCCGACCAGCCCACACTCACACTCCAGGCCACTCCCGGCCAGCCCACACACACACTCCAGGCCACTCCTGTCCAGCCCACACACACACTCCAGGCCACTCCCGGCCAGCCCACACACACACTCCAGGCCACTCCCGGCCAGCCCACACACACACTCCAGGCCACTCCCGGCCAGCCCATACACACACTCCAGGCCACTCCCGACCAGCCCACACACACACTCCAGGCCACTCCCGGGCAGCCCACACACACACTCCAGGCCACTCCCGGCCAGCCCACACACACACTCCAGGCCACTCCCGGCCAGCCCACACACACACTCCAGGCCACTCCCGGCCAGCCCATACACACACTCCAGGCCACTCCCGACCAGCCCACACACACACTCCAGGCCACTCCCGGCCAGCCCACACACACACTCCCGGCCACTCCCGGCCAGCCCACACACACACCAGGCCACTCCCGGCCAGCCCACACACATACTCCAGGCCACTCCCGGCCAGCCCACACACACACTCCAGGCCACTCCCGGCCAGCCCACACACACACTCCAGGCCACTCCCGGCCAGCCCACACACACACTCCAGGCCACTCCCGGCCAGTCCACACACACACTCCAGGCCACTCCCGGCCAGCCCACACACACACTCCAGACCACTCCCGGCCAGCCCACACACACACTCCAGGCCACTCCCGGCCAGCCCACACACACACTCCAGGCCACTCCGGCCAGCCCACACACACACTCCTGGCCACTCCCGGCCAGCCCACACACACACTCCAGGCCACTCCCGGCCAGCCCACACACACACTCCCGGCCAGCCCACACACACACTCCAGGCCACTCCCGGCCAGCCCACACACACACTCCAGGCCACTCCCGGCCAGCCCACACACACACTCCAGGCCACTCCCGGCCAGCCCACACACACACTCCAGGCCAGGCCACTCCGGGCCAGCCCACACACACACTCCAGGCCACTCCCGGCCAGCCCACACACACACTCCAGGCCACTCCCGGCCAGCCCACACACACACTCCAGGCCACTCCAGGCCAGCCCACACACACTCCAGGCCACTCCCGGCCAGTCCACACACACACTCCAGGCCACTCCCGGCCTGTCCACACACACACTCCAGGCCAGGCCACTCCCGGCCAGCCCACACTCACACTCCAGGCCACTCCCGGCCAGCCCACACACACACTCCAGGCCACTCCCGGCCAGCCCACACACACACTCCAGGCCACTCCCGGCCAGCCCACACACACACTCCAGGCCACTCCCGGCCAGCCCACACACACACTCCAGGACTCTCCCGGCCACCCACACACACACTCCAGGCCACTCCCGGCCAGCCCACACACACACTCCAGGCCACTCCCGGCCAGCCCACACACACACTCCAGGACTCTCCCGGCCACCCACACACACACTCCAGGCCACTCCCGGCCAGCCCACACACACACTCCAGGCCACTCCCGGCCAGCCCACACACACACTCCAGGCCACTCCCGGCCAGCCCACACACACACTCCAGGACTCTCCCGGCCACCCACACACACACTCCAGGCCACTCCCGGCCAGCCCACACACACACTCCCGGCCACTCCCGGCCAGTCCACACACACACTCCAGGCCACTCCCGGCCAGCCCACACACACACTCTAGGCCACTCCCGACCAGCCCACACTCACACTCCAGGCCACTCCCGGCCAGCCCACACACACACTCCAGGCCACTCCCGGCCAGCCCACACACACACTCCAGGCCACTCCCGGCCAGCCCATACACACACTCCAGGCCACTCCCGACCAGCCCACACACACACTCCAGGCCACTCCCGGCCAGCCCACACACACACTCCAGGCCACTCCCGGCCAGCCCACACACACACTCCAGGCCACTCCCGGCCAGCCCACACACACACTCCAGGCCACTCCCGACCAGCCCACACTCACACTCCAGGCCACTCCCGGCCAGCCCACACACACACTCCAGGCCACTCCCGGCCAGCCCACACACACACTCCAGGCCACTCCCGGCCAGCCCATACACACACTCCAGGCCACTCCCGACCAGCCCACACACACACTCCAGGCCACTCCCGGCCAGCCCACACACACACTCCAGGCCACTCCCGGCCAGCCCACACACACACTCCAGGCCACTCCCGGCCAGCCCATACACACACTCCAGGCCACTCCCGACCAGCCCACACACACACTCCAGGCCACTCCCGGCCAGCCCACACACACACTCCCGGCCACTCCTGGCCAGCCCACACACACACTCCAGGCCACTCCCGGCCAGCCCACACACATACTCCAGGCCACTCCCGGCCAGCCCACACACACACTCCAGGCCACTCCCGGCCAGCCCACACACACACTCCAGGCCACTCCCGGCCAGCCCACACACACACTCCAGGCCACTCCCGGCCAGCCCACACACACACTCCAGGCCACTCCCGACCAGCCCACACACACACTCCAGGCCACTCCTGGCCAGCCCACACACACACTCCAGGCCACTCCCGGCCAGCCCACACACACACTCCAGGCCACTCCCGGCCAGCCTACACACACACTCCCGGCCACTCCCGGCCAGTCCACACACACACTCCAGGCCACTCCCGGCCAGCCCACACACACACTCCAGGCCACTCCCGACCAGCCCACACTTACACTCCAGGCCACTCCCGGCCAGCCCACACACACACTCCAGGCCACTCCTGTCCAGCCCACACACACACTCCAGGCCACTCCCGGCCAGCCCACACACACACTCCAGGCCACTCCCGGCCAGCCCACACACACACTCCAGGCCACTCCCGGCCAGCCCATACACACACTCCAGGCCACTCCCGACCAGCCCACACACACACTCCAGGCCACTCCCGGCCAGCCCACACACACACTCCAGGCCACTCCCGGCCAGCCCACACACACACTCCAGGCCACTCCCGGCCAGCCCACACACACACTCCAGGCCACTCCCGGCCAGTCCACACACACACTCCAGGCCACTCCCGGCCAGCCCACACACACACTCCAGGCCACTCCCGGCCAGCCCACACACACACTCCAGGCCACTCCCGGCCAGCCCACACACACACTCCAGGCCACTCCCGGCCAGCCCACACACACACTCCAGGCCACTCCCGGCCAGCCCACACACACACTCCAGGCCACTCCCGGCCAGCCCACACACACACTCCAGGCCACTCCCGGCCAGCCCACACACACACTCCAGGCCAGGCCACTCCCGGCCAGCCCACACACACACTCCAGACCACTCCCGGCCAGCCCACACACACACTCCAGGCCACTCCCGGCCAGCCCACACACACACTCCAGGCCAGGCCACTCCCGGCCAGCCCACACACACACTCCAGACCACTCCCGGCCAGCCCACACACACACTCCAGGCCACTCCCGGCCAGCCCACACACACACTCCAGGCCACTCCCGGCCAACCCACACACACACTCCAGGCCACTCCCGGCCAGCCCACACACACACTCCAGGCCAGCCCACACACACACTCCAGACCACTCCCGGCCAGCCCACACACACACTCCAGTCCACTCCCGGCCAGCCCACACACACACTCCAGGCCAGCCCACACACACACTCCAGACCACTCCCGGCCAGCCCACACACACACTCCAGGCCACTCCCGGCCAGCCCACACACACACTCCAGGCCACTCCCGGCCAGCCCACACACACACTCCTGGCCACTGCCGGCCAGCCCACACACACACTCCAGGCCACTCCCGGCCAGCCCACACACACACTCCAGCCCACTCCCGGCCAGCCCACACACACACTCCAGCCCACTCCCGGCCAGCCCACACACACACTCCCGGCCACTCCCGGCCAGCCCACACACACACTCCAGGCCACTCCCGGCCAGCCCACACACACACTCCAGGCCACTCCCGGCCAGCCCACACACACACTCCAGGCCACTCCCGGCCAGCCCACACACACACTCCAGGCCAGGCCACTCCCGGCCAGTCCACACACACACTCCAGGCCACTCCCGGCCAGCCCACACACACACTCCAGACCACTCCCGGCCAGCCCACACACACACTCCAGGCCACTCCCGGCCAGCCCACACACACACTCCAGGCCACTCCCGGCCAGCCCACACACACAATCCTGGCCACTGCCGGCCAGCCCACACACACACTCCAGGCCACTCCCGGCCAGCCTACACACACACTCCAGGCCACTCCCGGCCAGCACACACACACACTCCAGACCACTCCCGGCCAGCCCACACACACTCCAGGCCACTCCCGGCCAGCCCACACACACACTCCAGGCCACTCCCGGCCAGCCCACACACACACTCCAGGCCAGGCCACTCCCGGCCCGCCCACACACACACTCCAGGTCACTCCCGGCCAGCCCACACACACACTCCAGGCCAGGCCACTCCCGGCCAGCCCACACACACACTCCAGGCCACTCCCGGCCAGCCCACACACACACTCCAGGTCACTCCCGGCCAGCCCACACACACACTCCAGGCCAGGCCACTCCCGGCCAGCCCACACACACACTCCAGGCCACTCCCGGCCAGCCCACACACACACTCCAGGCCACTCCCGGCCAGCCCACACACACACTCCAGGCCACTCCCGGCCAGTCCACACACACACTCCAGGCCACTCCCGGCCAGCCCACACACACACTCCAGACCACTCCCGGCCAGCCCACACACACACTCCAGGCCACTCCCGGCCAGCCCACACACACACTCCAGGCCACTCCCGGCCAGCCCACACACACACTCCTGGCCACTCCCGGCCAGCCCACACACACACTCCAGGTCACTCCCGGCCAGCCCACACACACACTCCAGGCCACTCCCGGCCAGCCCACACACACTCCAGACCATTCCCGGCCAGCCCACACACACACTCCAGGCCACTCCCGGCCAGCCCACACACAGACTCCAGGCTACTCCCGGCCAGCCCACACACACTCTCCAGGCCACTCCCGGCCAGCCCACACACACACTCCAGGCCAGGCCACTCCCGGCCAGCCCACACACACACTCCAGGCCACTCCCGGCCAGCCCACACACACACTCCAGGCCACTCCCGGCCAGCCCACACACACACTCCAGGCCACTCCAGGCCAGCCCACACACACTCCAGGCCACTCCCGGCCAGTCCACACACACACTTCAGGCCACTCCCGGCCTGTCCACACACACACTCCAGGCCAGGCCACTCCCGGCCAGCCCACACTCACACTCCAGGCCACTCCCGGCCAGCCCACACACACACTCCAGGCCACTCCCGGCCAGCCCACACACACACTCCAGGCCACTCCCGGCCAGCCCACACACACACTCCAGGCCACTCCCGGCCAGCCCACACACACACTCCAGGACTCTCCCGGCCACCCACACACACACTCTAGGCCACTCCCGGCCAGCCCACACACACACTCCAGGCCACTCCCGGCCAGCCCACACACACACTCCAGGACTCTCCCGGCCACCCACACACACACTCCAGGCCACTCCCGGCCAGCCCACACACACACTCCAGGCCACTCCCGGCCAGCCCACACACACACTCCAGGCCACTCCCGGCCAGCCCACACACACACTCCAGGACTCTCCCGGCCACCCACACACACACTCCAGGCCACTCCCGGCCAGCCCACACACACACTCCCGGCCACTCCCGGCCAGTCCACACACACACTCCAGGCCACTCCCGGCCAGCCCACACACACACTCCAGGCCACTCCCGACCAGCCCACACTCACACTCCAGGCCACTCCCGGCCAGCCCACACACACACTCCAGGCCACTCCTGTCCAGCCCACACACACACTCCAGGCCACTCCCGGCCAGCCCACACACACACTCCAGGCCACTCCCGGCCAGCCCACACACACACTCCAGGCCACTCCCGGCCAGCCCATACACACACTCCAGGCCACTCCCGACCAGCCCACACACACACTCCAGGCCACTCCCGGGCAGCCCACACACACACTCCAGGCCACTCCCGGCCAGCCCACACACACACTCCAGGCCACTCCCGGCCAGCCCACACACACACTCCAGGCCACTCCCGGCCAGCCCATACACACACTCCAGGCCACTCCCGACCAGCCCACACACACACTCCAGGCCACTCCCGGCCAGCCCACACACACACTCCCGGCCACTCCCGGCCAGCCCACACACACACCAGGCCACTCCCGGCCAGCCCACACACATACTCCAGGCCACTCCCGGCCAGCCCACACACACACTCCAGGCCACTCCCGGCCAGCCCACACACACACTCCAGGCCACTCCCGGCCAGCCCACACACACACTCCAGGCCACTCCCGGCCAGTCCACACACACACTCCAGGCCACTCCCGGCCAGCCCACACACACACTCCAGACCACTCCCGGCCAGCCCACACACACACTCCAGGCCACTCCCGGCCAGCCCACACACACACTCCAGGCCACTCCGGCCAGCCCACACACACACTCCTGGCCACTCCCGGCCAGCCCACACACACACTCCAGGCCACTCCCGGCCAGCCCACACACACACTCCCGGCCAGCCCACACACACACTCCAGGCCACTCCCGGCCAGCCCACACACACACTCCAGGCCACTCCCGGCCAGCCCACACACACACTCCAGGCCACTCCCGGCCAGCCCACACACACACTCCAGGCCAGGCCACTCCGGGCCAGCCCACACACACACTCCAGGCCACTCCCGGCCAGCCCACACACACACTCCAGGCCACTCCCGGCCAGCCCACACACACACTCCAGGCCACTCCAGGCCAGCCCACACACACTCCAGGCCACTCCCGGCCAGTCCACACACACACTCCAGGCCACTCCCGGCCTGTCCACACACACACTCCAGGCCAGGCCACTCCCGGCCAGCCCACACTCACACTCCAGGCCACTCCCGGCCAGCCCACACACACACTCCAGGCCACTCCCGGCCAGCCCACACACACACTCCAGGCCACTCCCGGCCAGCCCACACACACACTCCAGGCCACTCCCGGCCAGCCCACACACACACTCCAGGACTCTCCCGGCCACCCACACACACACTCCAGGCCACTCCCGGCCAGCCCACACACACACTCCAGGCCACTCCCGGCCAGCCCACACACACACTCCAGGACTCTCCCGGCCACCCACACACACACTCCAGGCCACTCCCGGCCAGCCCACACACACACTCCAGGCCACTCCCGGCCAGCCCACACACACACTCCAGGCCACTCCCGGCCAGCCCACACACACACTCCAGGACTCTCCCGGCCACCCACACACACACTCCAGGCCACTCCCGGCCAGCCCACACACACACTCCCGGCCACTCCCGGCCAGTCCACACACACACTCCAGGCCACTCCCGGCCAGCCCACACACACACTCTAGGCCACTCCCGACCAGCCCACACTCACACTCCAGGCCACTCCCGGCCAGCCCACACACACACTCCAGGCCACTCCCGGCCAGCCCACACACACACTCCAGGCCACTCCCGGCCAGCCCATACACACACTCCAGGCCACTCCCGACCAGCCCACACACACACTCCAGGCCACTCCCGGCCAGCCCACACACACACTCCAGGCCACTCCCGGCCAGCCCACACACACACTCCAGGCCACTCCCGGCCAGCCCACACACACACTCCAGGCCACTCCCGACCAGCCCACACTCACACTCCAGGCCACTCCCGGCCAGCCCACACACACACTCCAGGCCACTCCCGGCCAGCCCACACACACACTCCAGGCCACTCCCGGCCAGCCCATACACACACTCCAGGCCACTCCCGACCAGCCCACACACACACTCCAGGCCACTCCCGGCCAGCCCACACACACACTCCAGGCCACTCCCGGCCAGCCCACACACACACTCCAGGCCACTCCCGGCCAGCCCATACACACACTCCAGGCCACTCCCGACCAGCCCACACACACACTCCAGGCCACTCCCGGCCAGCCCACACACACACTCCCGGCCACTCCTGGCCAGCCCACACACACACTCCAGGCCACTCCCGGCCAGCCCACACACATACTCCAGGCCACTCCCGGCCAGCCCACACACACACTCCAGGCCACTCCCGGCCAGCCCACACACACACTCCAGGCCACTCCCGGCCAGCCCACACACACACTCCAGGCCACTCCCGGCCAGCCCACACACACACTCCAGGCCACTCCCGACCAGCCCACACACACACTCCAGGCCACTCCTGGCCAGCCCACACACACACTCCAGGCCACTCCCGGCCAGCCCACACACACACTCCAGGCCACTCCCGGCCAGCCTACACACACACTCCCGGCCACTCCCGGCCAGTCCACACACACACTCCAGGCCACTCCCGGCCAGCCCACACACACACTCCAGGCCACTCCCGACCAGCCCACACTTACACTCCAGGCCACTCCCGGCCAGCCCACACACACACTCCAGGCCACTCCTGTCCAGCCCACACACACACTCCAGGCCACTCCCGGCCAGCCCACACACACACTCCAGGCCACTCCCGGCCAGCCCACACACACACTCCAGGCCACTCCCGGCCAGCCCATACACACACTCCAGGCCACTCCCGACCAGCCCACACACACACTCCAGGCCACTCCCGGCCAGCCCACACACACACTCCAGGCCACTCCCGGCCAGCCCACACACACACTCCAGGCCACTCCCGGCCAGCCCATACACACACTCCAGGCCACTCCCGACCAGCCCACACACACACTCCAGGCCACTCCCGGCCAGCCCACACACACACTCCCGGCCACTCCTGTCCAGCCCACACACACACTCCAGGCCACTCCCGGCCAGCCCACACACATACTCCAGGCCACTCCCGGCCAGCCCACACACACACTCCAGGCCACTCCCGGCCAGCCCACACACACACTCCAGGCCACTCCCGGCCAGCCCACACACACACTCCAGGGCACTCCCGGCCAGCCCACACACACACTCCAGGCCACTCCCGACCAGCCCACACACACACTCCAGGCCACTCCTGGCCAGCCCACACACACACTCCAGGCCACTCCCGGCCAGCCCACACACACACTCCAGGACTCTCCCGGCCACCCGCACACACACTCCAGGCCACTCCCGGCCAGCCCACACACACACTCCAGGACTCTCCCGGCCACCCACACACACACTCCAGGCCACTCCCGGCCAGCCCACACACACACTCCAGGCCACTCCCGGCCAGCCCACACACACACTCCAGGCAACTCCCGGCCATCCCACACACACACTCCCGGCCACTCCCGGCCAGCCCACACTCACACTCCAGGCCACTCCCGGCCAGCCCACACACACACTCCAGGCCACTCCCGGCCATCCCACACACACACTCCCGGCCACTCCCGGCCAGCCCACACACACACTCCAGGCCACTCCCGGACAGCCCACACACACACTCCAGGCCACTCCCGGCCATCCCACACACACACTCCCGGCCACTCCCGGCCAGCCCATACACACACTCCAGGCCACTCCCGGCCAGCCCACACACACACACTCCAGGCCACTCCCGGCCAGCCCACACACACACTCCAGGCCACTCCCGGCCAGCCCACACACACACTCCAGGCCATTCCCGGCCAGCCCACACACACAATCCAGGCCACTCCCGGCCAGCCCACACACACACTCCAGGCCACTCCCGGCCAGCCCACACACACACTCCAGGCCACTCCCGACCAGCCCACACACACACTCCCGGCCACTCCCGGCCAGCCCACACACACACTCCAGACCACTCCCGGCCAGCCCACACACACTCCCGGCCATCCCACCCACACATTCCAGGCCACTCCCTGCCAGCCCACACACACACTCCAGACCACTCCCGGCCAGCCCACACACACACTCCCGGCCAGCCCACACACACACTCCAGGCCACTCCCGACCAGCCCACACACACACTCCCGGCCACTCCCGGCCAGCCCACACACACACTCCAGACCACTCCCGGCCAGCCCACACACACACTCCTGGCCACTCCCGGCCAGCCCACACACACACTCCAGGCCACTCCCGGCCAGCCCACACACACACTCCAGGCCACTCCCGGCCATCCCACACACACACTCCAGGCCACTCCCGGCCAGCCCACACACACACTCCAGACCACTCCCGGCAAGCCCACACACAGACTCCAGGCCACTCCCGGCCAGCCCACACACACACTCCAGGCCACTCCCGGCCAGCCCACACACTCACACTCCAGACCACTTCCGGCCATCCCACACACACACTCCAGGCCAGCCCACACACACACTCCAGGCCACTCCCGGCCAGTCTACACACACACTCCAGACCACTCCCTGCCAGCCCACACACACACTCCAGGCCACTCCCGGCCAGCCCACACACACACTCCCGGCCACTCCCGGCCAGCCCACACACACACTCCAGGCCACTCCCGGCCAGCCCACACACACACTCCAGGCCACTCCCGGCCAGCCCACACACACACTCCAGGCCACTCCAGGCCAGCCCACACACACTCCAGGCCACTCCCGGCCAGTCCACACACACACTCCAGGCCACTCCCGGCCTGTCCACACACACACTCCAGGCCAGGCCACTCCCGGCCAGCCCACACTCACACTCCAGGCCACTCCCGGCCAGCCCACACACACACTCCAGGCCACTCCCGGCCAGCCCACACACACACTCCAGGCCACTCCCGGCCAGCCCACACACACACTCCAGGCCACTCCCGGCCAGCCCACACACACACTCCAGGACTCTCCCGGCCACCCACACACACACTCCAGGCCACTCCCGGCCAGCCCACACACACACTCCAGGCCACTCCCGGCCAGCCCACACACACACTCCAGGACTCTCCCGGCCACCCACACACACACTCCAGGCCACTCCCGGCCAGCCCACACACACACTCCAGGCCACTCCCGGCCAGCCCACACACACACTCCAGGCCACTCCCGGCCAGCCCACACACACACTCCAGGACTCTCCCGGCCACCCACACACACACTCCAGGCCACTCCCGGCCAGCCCACACACACACTCCCGGCCACTCCCGGCCAGTCCACACACACACTCCAGGCCACTCCCGGCCAGCCCACACACACACTCCAGGCCACTCCCGACCAGCCCACACTCACACTCCAGGCCACTCCCGGCCAGCCCACACACACACTCCAGGCCACTCCTGTCCAGCCCACACACACACTCCAGGCCACTCCCGGCCAGCCCACACACACACTCCAGGCCACTCCCGGCCAGCCCACACACACACTCCAGGCCACTCCCGGCCAGCCCATACACACACTCCAGGCCACTCCCGACCAGCCCACACACACACTCCAGGCCACTCCCGGCCAGCCCACACACACACTCCAGGCCACTCCCGGCCAGCCCACACACACACTCCAGGCCACTCCCGGCCAGCCCATAAACACACTCCAGGCCACTCCCGACCAGCCCACACACACACTCCAGGCCACTCCCGGCCAGCCCACACACACACTCCCGGCCACTCCCGGCCAGCCCACACACACACTCCAGGCCACTCCCGGCCAGCCCACACACATACTCCAGGCCACTCCCGGCCAGCCCACACACACACTCCAGGCCACTCCCGGCCAGCCCACACACACACTCCAGGCCACTCCCGGCCAGCCCACACACACACTCCAGGCCACTCCCGGCCAGCCCACACACACACTCCAGGACTCTCCCGGCCACCCACACACACACTCCAGGCCACTCCCGGCCAGCCCACACACACACTCCAGGACTCTCCCGGCCACCCACACACACACTCCAGGCCACTCCCGGCCAGCCCACACACACACTCCAGGCCACTCCCGGCCAGCCCACACACACACTCCAGGCCACTCCCGGCCAGCCCACACACACACTCCAGGCAACTCCCGGCCATCCCACACACACACTCCCGGCCACTCCCGGCCAGCCCACACTCACACTCCAGGCCACTCCCGGCCAGCCCACACACACACTCCAGGCCACTCCCGGCCATCCCACACACACACTCCCGGCCACTCCCGGCCAGCCCACACACACACTCCAGGCCACTCCCGGACAGCCCACACACACACTCCAGGCCACTCCCGGCCATCCCACACACACACTCCCGGCCACTCCCGGCCAGCCCATACACACACTCCAGGCCACTCCCGGCCAGCCCACACACACACACTCCAGGCCACTCCCGGCCAGCCCACACACACACTCCAGGCCACTCCCGGCCAGCCCACACACACACTCCAGGCCACTCCCGGCCAGCCCACACACACACTCCAGGCCACTCCCGGCCAGCCCACACACACACTCCAGGCCACTCCCGACCAGCCCACACACACACTCCCGGCCACTCCCGGCCAGCCCACACACACACTCCAGACCACTCCCGGCCAGCGCACACACACTCCCGGCCATCCCACCCACACACTCCAGGCCACTCCCTGCCAGCCCACACACACACTCCAGACCACTCCCGGCCAGCCCACACACACACTCCCGGCCAGCCCACACACACACTCCAGGCCACTCCCGGCCAGCCCACACACACACTCCAGGCCACTCCCGGCCAGCCCACACACACACTCCAGGCCACTCCCGGCCAGCCCACACACACACTCCAGGCCACTCCCGGCCAGTCCACATACACACTCCAGGCCACTCCCGGCCATCCCACACACACACTCCAGGCCACTCCCGGCCAGCCCACACACACACTCCAGACCACTCCCGGCAAGCCCACACACAGACTCCAGGCCACTCCCGGCCAGCCCACACACACTCCAGGCCACTCCCGGCCATCCCACACACACACTCCAGACCACTTCCGGCCATCCCACACACACACTCCAGGCCAGCCCACACACACACTCCAGGCCACTCCCGGCCAGTCTACACACACACTCCAGGCCACTCCCGGCCATCCCACACACACACTCCAGGCCACTTCCGGCCAGCCCACACACACACTCCCGGCCACTCCCGGCCAGCCCACACACACACTCCAGGCCAGGCCACTCCCGGCCAGCCCACCCACACACTCCAGGCCACTCCCTGCCAGCCCACACACACACTCCAGGCCACTCCCGACCAGCCCACACACACACTCCCGGCCACTCCCGGCCAGCCCACACACACACTCCAGGCCACTCCCGGCCAGCCCACACACACACTCCAGGCCACTCCCGGCCAGTCCACACACACACTCCAGGCCACTCCCGGCCAGTCCACACACACACTCCAGGCCACTCCCGGCCAGCCCACACACGCACTCCAGGCCACTCCCGGCCAGCCCACACACACACTCCAGGCCACTCCCGGCCAGCCCACACACACACTCCAGGCCACTCCCGGCCAGCCCACACACACACTCCAGACCACTCCCGGCCAGCCCACACACACACTCCAGGCCACTCCCGGCCAGCGCACACACACACTCCAGGCCACTCCCGACCAGCCCACACACACACTCCAGGCCACTCCCGGCCAGCCCACACACACACTCCAGACCACTCCCGGCCAGCCCACACACAGACTCCAGGCCACTCCCGGCCAGCCCACACACAGACTCCAGGCCTCTCCCGGCCATCCCACACACACACTCCAGGCCAGCCCACACACACACTCCCGGCCAGCCCACACACAAACTCCAGGTCACTCCCGGCCAGCCCACACACACACTCCAGGCCACTCCCGGCCAGCCCACACACACACTCCAGGCCACTCCCGGCCAGCCCACACACACACTCCCGGCCACTCCCGGCCAGCCCACACACACACTCCGGGCCACTCCCGTCCAGCCCACACACACACTCCCGGCCACTCCCGGCCAGCCCACACACACACTCCAGGCCACTCCCGACCAGCCCACACACACACTCCCGGCCACTCCCGGCCAGCCCACACACACACTCCAGACCACTCCCGGCCAGCCCACACACACACTCCAGACCACTCCTGGCCAGCCCACACACACACTCCAGACCACTCCCGGCCAGCCCACACACAGACTCCAGGCCACTCCCGGCCAGCCCACACACACACTCCAGGCCACTCCCGGCCAGCCCACACACACTCCAGGTCACTCCTGGCCAGCCCCCACACACACTCCAGACCACTCCCGGCCAGCCCACACACACACTCCCGGCCAGCCCACACACACACTCCAGGCCAGCCCACACACACACTCCAGGCCACTCCCGGCCAGCCCACACACACACTCCAGGCCATGCCCGGCCACCCCACACACACACTCCAGGCCACTCCCGGCCAGCCCACACACACACTCCAGGCCACTCCCGGCCAGCCCACACACACACTCCAGACCAGCCCACACACACACTCCAGGCCACTCCCGGCCAGCCCACACACACACTCCAGGCCATGCCCGGCCACCCCACACACACACTCCAGGCCACTCCCGGCCAGCCCACATACACACTCCAGGCCTCTCCTGGCCAGCCCACACACACACTCCAGGCCAGCCCACACACACACTCCAGGCCACTCCCGGCCAGCCCACACACACACTCCAGGCCACTCCCGGCCAGCCCACACACACACTCCAGGCCACTCCAGGCCAGCCCACACACACACTCCAGGCCACTCCCGGCCAGCCCACACACACACTCCAGGCCACTCCCGGCCAGCCCACACACACACTCCAGGCCAGCCCACACACACACTCCAGACCACTCCCGGCCAGCCCACACACAGACTGCAGGCCACTCCTGCCCAGCCCACACACACACTCCAGGCCACTCCCGGGCAGCCCACACACACACTCCAGGCCACTCCCGGCCAGCCCACATACACACTCCAGGCCTCTCCTGGCCAGCCCACACACACACTCCAGGCCACTCCCGGCCAGCCCACACACACACTCCCGGCCACTCCCGGCCAGCCCACACACACACTCCCGGCCACTCCCGGCCAGCCCACACACACTCTCCAGGCCACTCCCGGCCAGCCCACACACGCACTCCAGGCCACTCCCGGCCAGCCCACACACACACTCCAGACCACTCCCGGCCAGCCCACACACACACTCCAGGCCACTCCCGGCCACACACACACACACTCCAGGCCACTCCCGGCCAGCCCACACACCCACTCCAGGCCACTCCCGGCCAGCCCACACACACACTCCAGGCCACTCCCGGCCAGCCCACACACACACTCCAGGCCAGGCCACTCCCGGCCAGCCCACACACACACTCCCGGCCACTCCCGGCCAGCCCACACACACACTCCAGGCCACTCCCGGCCAGCCCACACACACACTCCAGGCCACTCCCGGCCAGCCCACACACACACTCCAGGCCACTCCCGGCCAGCCCACACACACACTCCAGGCCACTCCCGGCCAGTCCACACACACACTCCAGGCCACTCCCGGCCAGCCCACACACACACTCCAGGCCACTCCCGGCCAGCCCACACACACACTCCAGGCCACTCCCGGCCAGCCCACACACACACTCCCGGCCACTCCCGGCCAGCCCACACACACACTCCAGGCCACTCCCGGCCAGCCCACACACACACTCCAGGCCACTCCCGGCCAGCCCACACACACACTCCAGGCCACTCCCGGCCAGCCCACACACACACTCCAGGCCAGGCCACTCCCGGCCAGCCCACACACACACTCCAGTCCAATCCCGGCCAGCCCACACACACACTCCAGGCCACTCCCGGCCAGCCCACACACACACTCCAGGCCAGGCCACTCCCGGCCAGCCCACACACACACTCCAGACCACTCCCGGCCAGCCCACACACACACTCCAGGCCACTCCCGGCCAGCCCACACACACACTCCAGGCCACTCCCGGCCAACCCACACACACACTCCAGGCCACTCCCGGCCAGCCCACACACACACTCCAGGCCAGGCCACTCCCGGCCAACCCACACACACACTCCAGGCCACTCCCGGCCAGCCCACACACACACTCCAGGCCAGGCCACTCCCGGCCAGTCCACACACACACTCCAGGCCACTCCCGGCCAACACACACACACACACTCCAGGCCACTCCCGGCCAGCCCACACACACACTCCAGACCACTCCCGGCCAGCCCACACACACACTCCAGGCCACTCCCGGCCAGCCCACACACACACTCCAGGCCACTCCCGGCCAGCCCACACACACACTCCTGGCCACTGCCGGCCAGCCCACACACACACTCCAGGCCACTCCCGGCCAGCCCACACACACACTCCAGCCCACTCCCGGCCAGCCCACACACACACTCCAGCCCACTCCCGGCCAGCCCACACACACACTCCCGGCCACTCCCGGCCAGCCCACACACACACTCCAGGCCACTCCCGGCCAGCCCACACACACACTCCAGGCCACTCCCGGCCAGCCCACACACACACTCCAGGCCACTGCCGGCCAGCCCACACACACACTCCAGGCCAGGCCACTCCCGGCCAGTCCACACACACACTCCAGGCCACTCCCGGCCAGCCCACACACACACTCCAGGCCACTCCCGGCCAGCTCACACACACACTCCAGGCCACTCCCGGCCAGCCCACACACACACTCCAGGCCAGGCCACTCCCGGCCAGTCCACACACACACTCCAGGCCACTCCCGGCCAGCCCACACACACACTCCAGGCCACTCCCGGCCAGCCCACACACACACTCCAGGCCACTCCCGGCCAGCCCACACACACACTCCTGGCCACTCCCGGCCTCCCACACACACACTCCAGGCCACTCCCGGCCAGCCCACACACACACTCCCGGCAAGCCCACACACACACTCCAGGCCACTCCCGGCCAGCCCACACACACACTCCAGGCCACTCCCGGCCAGCCCACACACACACTCCTGGCCACTGCCGGCCAGCCCACACACACACTCCAGGCCACTCCCGGCCAGCCCACACACACACTCCAGGCCACTCCCGGCCAGCCCACACACACACTCCAGACCACTCCCGGCCAGCCCACACACACTCCAGGCCACTCCCGGCCAGCCCACACACACACTCCAGGCCACTCCCGGCCAGCCCACACACACACTCCAGGCCAGGCCACTCCCGGCCCGCCCACACACACACTCCAGGTCACTCCCGGCCAGCCCACACACACACTCCAGGCCAGGCCACTCCCGGCCAGCCCACACACACACTCCAGGCCACTCCCGGCCAGCCCACACACACACTCCAGGTCACTCCCGGCCAGCCCACACACACACTCCAGGCCAGGCCACTCCCGGCCAGCCCACACACACACTCCAGGCCACTCCCGGCCAGCCCACACACACACCCCAGGCCACTCCCGGCCAGCCCACACACACACTCCAGGCCACTCCCGGCCAGTCCACACACACACTCCAGGCCACTCCCGGCCAGCCCACACACACACTCCAGACCACTCCCGGCCAGCCCACACACACACTCCAGGCCACTCCCGGCCAGCCCACACACACACTCCAGGCCACTCCCGGCCAGCCCACACACACACTCCTGGCCACTCCCGGCCAGCCCACACACACTCTCCAGGTCACTCCCGGCCAGCCCACACACACACTCCAGGCCACTCCCGGCCAGCCCACACACACACTCCAGGCCAGGCCACTCCCGGCCAGCCCACACACACACTCCAGGCCACTCCCGGCCAGCCCACACACACACTCCAGGCCACTCCCGGCCAGCCCACACACACACTCCAGGCCACTCCAGGCCAGCCCACACACACTCCAGGCCACTCCCGGCCAGTCCACACACACACTCCAGGCCACTTCCGGCCTGTCCACACACACACTCCAGGCCAGGCCACTCCCGGCCAGCCCACACTCACACTCCAGGCCACTCCCGGCCAGCCCACACACACACTCCAAGCCACTCCCGGCCAGCCCACACACACACTCCAGGCCACTCCCGGCCAGCCCACACACACACTCCAGGCCACTCCCGGCCAGCCCACACACACACTCCAGGACTCTCCCGGCCACCCACACACACACTCTAGGCCACTCCCGGCCAGCCCACACACACACTCCAGGCCACTCCCGGCCAGCCCACACACACACTCCAGGACTCTCCCGGCCACCCACACACACACCCCAGGCCACTCCCGGCCAGCCCACACACACACTCCAGGCCACTCCCGGCCAGCCCACACACACACTCCAGGCCACTCCCGGCCAGCCCACACACACACTCCAGGACTCTCCCGGCCACCCACACACACACTCCAGGCCACTCCCGGCCAGCCCACACACACAATCCCGGCCACTCCCGGCCAGTCCACACACACACTCCAGGCCACTCCCGGCCAGCCCACACACACACTCCAGGCCACTCCCGACCAGCCCACACTCACACTCCAGGCCACTCCCGGCCAGCCCACACACACACTCCAGGCCACTCCTGTCCAGCCCACACACACACTCCAGGCCACTCCCGGCCAGCCCACACACACACTCCAGGCCACTCCCGGCCAGCCCACACACACACTCCAGGCCACTCCCGGCCAGCCCATACACACACTCCAGGCCACTCCCGACCAGCCCACACACACACTCCAGGTCACTCCCGGGCAGCCCACACACACACTCCAGGCCACTCCCGGCCAGCCCACACACACACTCCAGGCCACTCCCGGCCAGCCCACACACACACTCCAGGCCACTCCCGGCCAGCCCATACACACACTCCAGGCCACTCCCGACCAGCCCACACACACACTCCAGGCCACTCCCGGCCAGCCCACACACACACTCCCGGCCACTCCCGGCCAGCCCACACACACACTCCAGGCCACTCCCGGCCAGCCCACACACATACTCCAGGCCACTCCCGGCCAGCCCACACACACACTCCAGGCCACTCCCGGCCAGCCCACACACACACTCCAGGCAACTCCCGGCCAGCCCACACACACACTCCAGGCCACTCCCGGCCAGTCCACACACACACTCCAGGCCACTCCCGGCCAGCCCACACACACACTCCAGACCACTCCCGGCCAGCCCACACACACACTCCAGGCCACTCCCGGCCAGCCCACACACACACTCCAGGCCACTCCCGGCCAGCCCACACACACACTCCAGGCCACTCCGGCCAGCCCACACACACACTCCTGGCCACTCCCGGCCAGCCCACACACACACTCCAGGTCACTCCCGGCCAGCCCACACACACACTCCAGGCCACTCCCGGCCAGCCCACACACACACTCCAGGCCAGGCCACTCCCGGCCAGCCCACACACACACTCCAGGCCACTCCCGGCCAGCCCACACACACACTCCAGCCCACTCCCGGCCAGCCCACACACACACTCCAGGCCACTCCAGGCCAGCCCACACACACTCCAGGCCACTCCCGGCCAGTTCACACACACACTCCAGGCCACTCCCGGCCTGTCCACACACACACTCCAGGCCAGGCCACTCCCGGCCAGCCCACACTCACACTCCAGGCCACTCCCGGCCAGCCCACACACACACTCCAGGCCACTCCCGGCCAGCCCACACACACACTCCAGGCCACTCCCGGCCAGCCCACACACACACTCCAGGCCACTCCCGGCCAGCCCACACACACACTCCAGGACTCTCCCGGCCAGCCACACACACACTCCAGGCCACTCCCGGCCAGCCCACACACACACTCCAGGCCACTCCCGGCCAGCCCACACACACACTCCAGGACTCTCCCGGCCACCCACACACACACTCCAGGCCACTCCCGGCCAGCCCACACACACACTCCAGGCCACTCCCGGCCAGCCCACACACACACTCCAGGACTCTCCCGGCCACCCACACACACACTCCAGGCCACTCCCGGCCAGCCCACACACACACTCCCGGCCACTCCCGGCCAGTCCACACACACACTCCAGGCCACTCCCGGCCAGCCCACACACACACTCCAGGCCACTCCCGACCAGCCCACACTCACACTCCAGGCCACTCCCGGCCAGCCCACACACACACTCCAGGCCACTCCTGTCCAGCCCACACACACACTCCAGGCCACTCCCGGCCAGCCCACACACACACTCCAGGCCACTCCCGGCCAGCCCACACACACACTCCAGGCCACTCCCGGCCAGCCCATACACACACTCCAGGCCACTCCCGACCAGCCCACACACACACTCCAGGCCACTTCCGGCCAGCCCACACACACACTCCAGGCCACTCCCGGCCAGCCCACACACACACTCCAGGCCACTCCCGGCCAGCCCATACACACACTCCAGGCCACTCCCGACCAGCCCACACACACACTCCAGGCCACTCCCGGCCAGCCCACACACACACTCCCGGCCACTCCCGGCCAGCCCACACACACACTCCAGGCCACTCCCGGCCAGCCCACACACATACTCCAGGCCACTCCCGGCCAGCCCACACACACACTCCAGGCCACTCCCGGCCAGCCCACACACACACTCCAGGCCACTCCCGGCCAGCCCACACACACACTCCAGGCCACTCCCGGCCAGCCCACACACACACTCCAGGCCACTCCCGGCCAGCCCACACACACACTCCAGGCCACTCCCGACCAGCCCACACACACACTCCAGGCCACTCCTGGCCAGCCCACACACACACTCCAGGCCACTCCCGGCCAGCCCACACACACACTCCAGGACTCTCCCGGCCACCCACACACACACTCCAGGCCACTCCCGGCCAGCCCACACACACACTCCAGGCCACTCCCGGCCAGCCCACACACACACTCCAGGCCACTCCCGGCCAGCCCACACACATACTCCAGGCAACTCCCGGCCATCCCACACACACACTCCCGGCCACTCCCGGCCAGCCCACACACACACTCCAGGCCACTCCCGGCCATCCTACACACACACTCCCGGCCACTCCCGGCCAGCCCACACACACACTCCAGGCCACTCCCGGCCATCCCACACACACACTCCAGGCCACTCCCGGCCAGCCCATACACACACTCCCGGCCACTCCCGGCCAGCCCACACACACACTCCAGACCACTCCCGGCCAGCCCACACACACTCCCGGCCATCCCACCCACACACTCCAGGCCACTCCCTGCCAGCCCACACACACACTCCAGACCACTCCCGGCCAGCCCACACACACACTCCCGGCCAGCCCACACACAGACTCCAGGCCACTCCCGGCCAGCCCACACACACACTCCAGGCCACTCCCGGCCAGCCTACACACACACTCCAGGCCACTCCCGGCCATCCCACACACACACTCCAGACCACTTCCGGCCATCCCACACACACACTCCAGGCCAGCCCACACACACACTCCAGGCCACTCCCGGCCAGTCTACACACACACTCCAGGCCACTCCCGGCCATCCCACACACACACTCCAGGCCACTCCCGGCCAGCCCACCCACACACTCCAGGCCACTCCCGAACAGCCCACCCACACACTCCAGGCCACTCCCGACCAGCCCACACACACACTCCAGGCCACTCCCTGCCAGCCCACACACACACTCCAGGCCACTCCCGACCAGCCCACACACACACTCCCGGCCACTCCCGGCCAGCCCACACACACACTCCAGGCCACTCCCGGCCAGCCCACACACACACTCCAGGCCACTCCCGGCCAACCCACACACACACTCCAGGCCACTCCAGGCCAGCCCACACACACTCCAGGCCACTCCCGGCCAGTCCACACACACACTCCAGGCCACTCCCGGCCTGTCCACACACACACTCCAGGCCAGGCCACTCCCGGCCAGCCCACACTCACACTCCAGGCCACTCCCGGCCAGCCCACACACACACTCCAGGCCACTCCCGGCCAGCCCACACACACACTCCAGGCCACTCCCGGCCAGCCCACACACACACTCCAGGCCACTCCCGGCCAGCCCACACACACACTCCAGGACTCTCCCGGCCACCCACACACACACTCCAGGCCACTCCCGGCCAGCCCACACACACACTCCAGGCCACTCCCGGCCAGCCCACACACACACTCCAGGCCACTCCCGGCCAGCCCACACACACACTCCAGGCCACTCCCGGCCAGCCCACACACACACTCCAGGCCACTCCCGGCCAGCCCACACACACACTCCAGGACTCTCCCGGCCACCCCACACACACACTCCAGGCCACTCCCGGCCAGCCCACACACACACTCCCGGCCACTCCCGGCCAGCCCACACACACACTCCAGGCCACTCCCGGCCAGCCCACACACACACTCCCGGCCACTCCCGGCCAGTCCACACACACACTCCAGGCCACTCCCGGCCAGCCCACACACACACTCCAGGCCACTCCCGACCAGCCCACACTCACACTCCAGGCCACTCCCGGCCAGCCCACACACACACTCCAGGCCACTCCTGTCCAGCCCACACACACACTCCAGGCCACTCCCGGCCAGCCCACACACACACTCCAGGCCACTCCCGGCCAGCCCACACACACACTCCAGGCCACTCCCGGCCAGCCCATACACACACTCCAGGCCACTCCCGACCAGCCCACTCACACACTCCAGGCCACTCCCGGCCAGCCCACACACACACTCCAGGCCACTCCCGGCCAGCCCACACACACACTCCAGGCCACTCCCGGCCAGGCCATACACACACTCCAGGCCACTCCCGACCAGCCCACACACACACTCCAGGCCACTCCCGGCCAGCCCACACACACACTCCCGGCCACTCCCGGCCAGCCCACACACACACTCCAGGCCACTCCCGGCCAGCCCACACACATACTCCAGGCCACTCCCGGCCAGCCCACACACACACTCCAGGCCACTCCCGGCCAGCCCACACACACACTCCAGGCCACTCCCGGCCAGCCCACACACACACTCCAGGCCACTCCCGGCCAGCCCACACACACACTCCAGGCCACTCCCGACCAGCCCACACACACACTCCAGGCCACTCCTGGCCAGCCCACACACACACTCCAGGCCACTCCCGGCCAGCCCACACACACACTCCAGGACTCTCCCGGCCACCCACACACACACTCCAGGCCACTCCCGGCCAGCCCACACACACACTCCAGGACTCTCCCGGCCACCCACACACACACTCCAGGCCACTCCCGGCCAGCCCACACACACACTCCAGGCCACTCCCGGCCAGCCCACACACACACTCCAGGCCACTCCCGGCCAGCCCACACACACACTCCAGGCAACTCCCGGCCATCCCACACACACACTCCCGGCCACTCCCGGCCAGCCCACACTCACACTCCAGGCCACTCCCGGCCAGCCCACACACACACTCCAGGCCACTCCCGGCCATCCCACACACACACTCCCGGCCACTCCCGGCCAGCCCACACACACACTCCAGGCCACTCCCGGCCATCCCACACACACACTCCCGGCCACTCCCGGCCAGCCCATACACAAACTCCAGGCCACTCCCGGCCAGCCCACACACACACACTCCAGGCCACTCCCGGCCAGCCCACACACACACTCCAGGCCACTCACGGCCAGCCCACACACACACTCCAGGCCACTCCCGGCCAGCCCACACACACACTCCAGGCCACTCCCGGCCAGCCCACACACACACTCCAGGCCACTCCCGGCCAGTCCACATACACACTCCAGGCCACTCCCGGCCATCCCACACACACACTCCAGGCCACTCCCGGCCAGCCCACACACACACTCCAGACCACTCCCGGCCAGCCCACACACACACTCCAGGCCACTCCCGGCCAGCCCACACACACACTCCAGGCCACTCCCGGCCAGTCCACATACACACTCCAGGCCACTCCCGGCCATCCCACACACACACTCCAGGCCACTCCCGGCCAGCCCACACACACACTCCAGGCCACTCCCGGCCAGTCCACATACACACTCCAGGCCACTCCCGGCCATCCCACACACACACTCCAGGCCACTCCCGGCCAGCCCACACACACACTCCAGACCACTCCCGGCCAGCCCACACACACTCCCGGCCATCCCACACACACACTCCAGGCCACTCCCGGCCAGCCCACACACACACTCCAGGCCACTCCCGGCCAGTCCACATACACACTCCAGGCCACTCCCGGCCATCCCACACACACACTCCAGGCCACTCCCGGCCAGTCCACATACACACTCCAGGCCACTCCCGGCCATCCCACACACACACTCCAGGCCACTCCCGGCCAGCCCACACACACACTCCAGGCCACTCCCGGCCAGCCTACACACACACTCCAGGCCACTCCCGGCCATCCCACACACACACTCCAGACCACTTCCGGCCATCCCACACACACACCCCAGGCCAGCCCACACACACACTCCAGGCCACTCCCGGCCAGTCTACACACACACTCCAGGCCACTCCCGGCCATCCCACACACACACTCCAGGCCACTTCCGGCCAGCCCACACACACACTCCCGGCCACTCCCGGCCAGCCCACCCACACACTCCAGGCCACTCCCTGCCAGCCCACACACACACTCCAGGCCACTCCCGACCAGCCCACACACACACTCCCGGCCACTCCCGGCCAGCCCACACACACACTCCAGGCCACTCCCGGCCAGCCCACACACGCACTCCAGGCCACTCCCGGCCAGCCCACACACACACTCCAGGCCACTCCCGGCCAGCCCACCCACACACTCCAGGCCACTCCCGGCCAGTCCACACACACACTCCAGGCCACTCCCGGCCAGTTCACACACACACTCCAGGCCACTCCCGGCCAGCCCACACACGCACTCCAGGCCACTCCCGGCCAGCCCACACACACACTCCAGGCCACTCCCGGCCAGCCCACACACACACTCCAGACCACTCCCGGCCAGCCCACACACACACTCCAGGCCACTCCCGGCCAGCGCACACACACACTCCAGGCCACTCCCGACCAGCCCACACACACACTCCAGGCCACTCCCGGCCAGCCCACACACACACTCCAGACCACTCCCGGCCAGCCCACACACAGACTCCAGGCCGCTCCCGGCCAGCCCACACACAGACTCCAGGCCACTCCCGGCCATCCCACACACACACTCCAGGCCAGCCCACACACACACTCCCGGCCAGCCCACACACACACTCCAGGTCACTCCCGGCCAGCCCACACACACATTCCAGGCCACTCCCGGCCAGCCCACACACACACTCCAGGCCACTCCCGGCCAGCCCACACACACACTCCCGGCCACTCCCGGCCAGCCCACACACACACTCCGGGCCACTCCCGTCCAGCCCACACACACACTCCCGGCCACTCCCGGCCAGCCCACACACACACTCCAGGCCACTCCCGACCAGCCCACACACACACTCCCGGCCACTCCCGGCCAGCCCACACACACACTCCAGACCACTCCCGGCCAGCCCACACACACACTCCAGGCCACTCCCGGCCAGCCCACACACACACTACAGACCACTCCTGGCCAGCCCACACACACACTCCAGACCACTCCCGGCCAGCCCACACACAGACTCCAGGCCACTCCCGGCCAGCCCACACACACACTCCAGGCCACTCCCGGCCAGCCCACACACACTCCAGGTCACTCCTGGCCAGCCCCCACACACACTCCAGACCACTCCCGGCCATCCCACACACACACTCCCGGCCAGCCCACACACACACTCCAGGCCAGCCCACACACACACTCCAGGCCACTCCCGGCCAGCCCACACACACACTCCAGGCCATGCCCGGCCACCCCACACACACACTCCAGGCCACTCCCGGCCAGCCCACACACACACTCCAGGCCACTCCCGGCCAGCCCACACACACACTCCAGGCCAGCCCACACACACACTCCAGGCCACTCCCGGCCAGCCCACACACACACTCCAGGCCATGCCCGGCCACCCCACACACACACTCCAGGCCACTCCCGGCCAGCCCACATACACACTCCAGGCCTCTCCTGGCCAGCCCACACACACACTCCAGGCCACTCCCGGCCAGCCCACACACACACTCCCGGCCACTCCCGGCCAGCCCACACACACACTCCAGGCCAGCCCACACACACACTCCAGGCCACTCCCGGCCAGCCCACACACACACTCCAGGCCACTCCCGGCCAGCCCACACACACACTCCAGGCCAGCCCACACACACACTCCAGACCACTCCCGGCCAGCCCACACACAGACTCCAGGCCACTCCTGCCCAGCCCACACACACACTCCAGGCCACTCCCGGGCAGCCCACACACACACTCCAGGCCACTCCCGGCCAGCCCACATACACACTCCAGGCCTCTCCTGGCCAGCCCACACACACACTCCAGGCCACTCCCGGCCAGCCCACACACACACTCCCGGCCACTCCCGGCCAGCCCACACACACACTCCCGGCCACTCCCGGCCAGCCCACACACACTCTCCAGGCCACTCCCGGCCAGCCCACACACGCACTCCAGGCCACTCCCGGCCAGCCCACACACACACTCCAGACCACTCCCGGCCAGCCCACACACACACTCCAGGCCACTCCCGGCCACACACACACACACTCCAGGCCACTCCCGGCCAGCCCACACACCCACTCCAGGCCACTCCCGGCCAGCCCACACACACACTCCAGGCCACTCCCGGCCAGCCCACACACACACTCCAGGCCAGGCCACTCCCGGCCAGCCCACACACACACTCCAGGCCACTCCCGGCCAGCCCACACACACACTCCAGGCCACTCCCGGCCAGCCCACACACACACTCCAGGCCACTCCCGGCCAGCCCACACACACACTCCAGGCCACTCCCGGCCAGCCCGCACACACACTCCAGGCCACTCCCGGCCAGTCCACACACACACTCCAGGCCACTCCCGGCCAGCCCACACACACACTCCAGGCCACTCCCGGCCAGCCCACACACACACTCCAGGCCACTCCCGGCCAGCCCACACACACACTCCCGGCCACTCCCGGCCAGCCCACACACACACTCCAGGCCACTCCCGGCCAGCCCACACACACACTCCAGGCCACTCCCGGCCAGCCCACACACACACTCCAGGCCACTCCCGGCCAGCCCACACACACACTCCAGGACAGGCCACTCCCGGCCAGCCCACACACACACTCCAGACCACTCCCGGCCAGCCCACACACACACTCCAGGCCACTCCCGGCCAGCCCACACACACACTCCAGGCCAGGCCACTCCCGGCCAGCCCACACACACACTCCAGACCACTCCCGGCCAGCCCACACACACACTCCAGGCCACTCCCGGCCAGCCCACACACACACTCCAGGCCACTCCCGGCCAACCCACACACACACTCCAGGCCACTCCCGGCCAGCCCACACACACACTCCAGGCCAGGCCACTCCCGGCCAACCCACACACACACTCCAGGCCACTCCCGGCCAGCCCACACACACACTCCAGGCCAGGCCACTCCCGGCCAGTCCACACACACACTCCAGGCCACTCCCGGCCAACACACACACACACTCCAGGCCACTCCCGGCCAGCCCACACACACACTCCAGACCACTCCCGGCCAGCCCACACACACACTCCAGGCCACTCCCGGCCAGCCCACACACACACTCCAGGCCACTCCCGGCCAGCCCACACACACACTCCTGGCCACTGCCGGCCAGCCCACACACACACTCCAGGCCACTCCCGGCCAGCCCACACACACACTCCAGCCCACTCCCGGCCAGCCCACACACACACTCCAGCCCACTCCCGGCCAGCCCACACACACACTCCCGGCCACTCCCGGCCAGCCCACACACACACTCCAGGCCACTCCCGGCCAGCCCACACACACACTCCAGGCCACTCCCGGCCAGCCCACACACACACTCCAGGCCACTCCCGGCCAGCCCACACACACACTCCAGGCCAGGCCACTCCCGGCCAGTCCACACACACACTCCAGGCCACTCCCGGCCAGCCCACACACACACTCCAGGCCACTCCCGGCCAGCCCACACACACACTCCAGACCACTCCCGGCCAGCCCACACACACACTCCAGGCCACTCCCGGCCAGCCCACACACACACTCCAGGCCACTCCCGGCCAGCCCACACACACACTCCAGGCCACTCCCGGCCAGCCCACACACACACTCCCGGCCACTCACGGCCAGCCCACACACACACTCCAGGCCACTCCCGGCCAGCCCACACACACACTCCAGGCCAGGCCACTCCCGGCCAGCCCACACACACACTCCAGGCCACTCCCGGCCAGCCCACACACACACTCCAGGCCACTCCCGGCCAGCCCACACACACACTCCAGGCCACTCCCGGCCAGCCCACACACACACTCCAGGCCACTCCCGGCCAGCCCACACACACACTCCCGGCCACTCCACACACACACTCCAGGCCACTCCCGGCCAGCCCACACTCACACTCCACCTTTTATAAGGTTGAACTGTTTGATGTTACTTTTTTTTCCTTTTTATTCAATGTATTTTGTGTGTGGGGGGGGTTGTGTGTGGCCTGCACGTACTTTTTTGGTGCGTGCAGGGTTAAAGTAGCGCCCGCCACTAATCGGCGTGGCGCTGGTACCATGTCGTCAAACTTAGCAAAAAGAACAGGAATAACTAAGGGATCAGAAACAAATGTGGGGTGTGCCCCAAAACAGCGGGTAGAGCGCGGCCCAAACAGAACAGAAAAGGCATCAAAACCTTATCAAATTCCCCGTCAAATCAAAGTGCGAAGATCGGGACCAATAAGGCAGCCCACCCCCTGCGGTGCCCACCGCGCACGGAACAACTCACGTGTTACCGTGGGCAGCGCCTGCCCCCGCTCCAGGGACACCCGGCCCCCACCCAGCCGTGCCCACGGCACCCACAGCCCTCCCCCACCCAGCCCTGCCCACGGCACCCACAGCCCTCCCCCACCCAGCCCTTCCCACGGCACCCACAGCCCTCCCCCACCCAGCCCTTCCCACGGCACCCACAGCCCTCCCCCACCCAGCCCTTCCCACGGCACCCACAGCCCGGCCCTCCGCCACCCAGCCCTTCCCACGGCACCCACAGCCCTCCGCCACCCAGCCCTGCCCACGGCACCCACAGCCCTCCGCCACCCAGCCCTGCCCACGGCACCCACAGCCCTCCGCCACCCAGCCCTGCCCACGGCACCCACAGCCCGGCCCTCCGCCACCCAGCCCTGCCCACGGCACCCACAGCCCTCCGCCACCCAGCCCTGCCCACGGCACCCACAGCCCTCCGCCACCCAGCCCTGCCCACGGCACCCACAGCCCTCCGCCACCCAGCCCTGCCCACTGCACCCACAGCCCGGCCCTCCGCCACCCAGCCCTTCCCACGGCACCCACAGCCCTCCCCCACCCAGCCCTTCCCACGGCACCCACAGCCCTCCGCCACCCAGCCCTTCCCACGGCACCCACAGCCCGGCCCTCCGCCACCCAGCCCTGCCCACGGCACCCACAGCCCTCCGCCACCCAGCCCTGCCCACGGCACCCACAGCCCTCCGCCACCCAGCCCTTCCCACGGCACCCACAGCCCGGCCCTCCGCCACCCAGCCCTTCCAAACGGCACCCACAGCCCTCCGCCACCCAGCCCTGCCCACGGCACCCACAGCCCGGCCCTCCGCCACCCAGCCCTTCCCACGGCACCCACAGCCCTCCGCCACCCAGCCCTTCCCACGGCACCCACAGCCCTCCGCCACCCAGCCCTGCCCACGGCTCCCACAGCCCGGCCCTCCGCCACCCAGCCCTGCCCACGGCACCCACAGCCCTCCGCCACCCAGCCCTTCCCACAGCCCGGCCCTCCGCCACCCAGCCCTTCCCACGGCACCCACAGCCCGGCCCTCCCCCACCCAGCCCTGCCCACGGCACCCACAGCCCGGCCCTCCGCCACCCAGCCCTTCCCACGGCACCCACAGCCCGGCCCTCCGCCACCCAGCCCTTCCCACGGCACCCACAGCCCGGCCCTCCCCCACCCAGCCCTTCCCACGGCACCCACAGCCCTCCGCCACCCAGCCCTTCCCACAGCACCCACAGCCCTCCGCCACCCAGCCCTGCCCACGGCACCCACAGCCCTCCGCCACCCAGCCCTTCCCACGGCACCCACAGCCCGGCCCTCCGCCACCCAGCCCTTCCCACGGCACCCACAGCCCTCCGCCACCCAGCCCTTCCCACGGCACCCACAGCCCGGCCCTACGCCACCAGCCCTTCCCACGGCACCCACAGCCCGGCCCCACCCAGCCCTTCCCACGGCACCCACAGCCCTCCGCCACCCAGCCCTTCCCACGGCACCCACAGCCCTCCGCCACCCAGCACTTCCCACGGCACCCACAGCCCGGCCCTCCCCCACCCAGCCCTTCCCACGGCACCCACAGCCCTCCGCCACCCAGCCCTTCCCACGGCACCCACAGCCCTCCGCCACCCAGCACTTCCCACGGCACCCACAGCCCGGCCCTCCCCCACCCAGCCCTTCCCACGGCACCCACAGCCCTCCCCCACCCAGCCCTTCCCCCGGCACCCACAGCCCGGCCCTCCCCCACCCAGCCCTTCCCCCGGCACCCACAGCCCGGCCCTCCGCCACACAGCCCTCCACCACACAGCCCTGCCCACGGCACCCACAGCCCTCCGCCACCCAGCCCTTCCCCCGGCACCCACAGCCCGGCCCTCCCCCACCCAGCCCTTCCCTCGGCCCCCACAGCCCGGCCCTCCCCCACCCAGCCCTTCCCTCGGCCCCCACAGCCCGGCCCTCCCCCACCCAGCCCTTCCCACGGCACCCACAGCCAGGCCCTCCGCCACCCAGCCCTGCCCACGGCACCCACAGCCCGGCCCTCCGCCACCCAGCCCTGCCCACGGCACCCACAGCCCTCCGCCACCCAGCCCTTCCCACGGCACCCACAGCCCTCCCCCACCCAGCCCTTCCCCCGGCACCCACAGCCCGGCCCTACGCCACCAGCCCTTCCCACGGCACCCACAGCCCTCCCCCACCCAGCCCTTCCCCCGGCACCCACAGCCCGGCCCTCCGCCACCCAGCCCTTCCCACGGCACCCACAGCCAGGCCCTCCGCCACCCAGCCCTTCCCACGGCACCCACAGCCCTCCCCCACCCAGCCCTGCCCACGGCACCCACAGCCCTCCGCCACCCAGCCCTGCCCACGGCACCCACAGCCCGGCGTCCTCTTTCCAGCGAGTAGAAGAAGCGGGAGCCGCGGTCCATGTCCGTTAGGAGACGGATCCGCGACCTCACGTACGCGCCGCGGGACCCGGCCAGTTGCAGGCCCCGCAGTGCGCCCCTCTTCTCCCTGTACACCAGCCCCAGGGCCGGGCCTCATCGGGCTGAGCGAGACGTGACTCCAGATCGAGGAGTTCCTCAGCCAGGTTGGCGATCGTGGAGTTCCGCCCCGCCGAAGACCCCTCCGTGTACCCCTGACAGAAGGCACGGTTCTGTGCCTTGCCCACATCCCACCGTAGCCGACAGCCCATCCCATCGCACGGGTGCCCGCCTCAATGGTCATGGTAGGGTGGGCATAGCACTTCACCCCCAGCTGCCGCGTGAGCAGGCGGGAGGGCGAGGGCGCCGCGGGGGCAGCGGAGCGACGGGAGGCTGCCGCCCCCACATAATGTCTTGTCCGCCCTGCCCCCGGCAGTGGAGGATGCCCCCGAGGTGCTGGTCAGAGGGCTGGGAGGACAGGAGGCTGGGCCTGCAGCCCTGAATAGTCACACTCCCACCTCAGGCAGAGGGGTGGGAGGACAGGAGGCTGGGCCTGCAGCCCTGGATGGTCCCAGTCCCAACTCAGGCAGAGGGGTGGGGGGGACAGGAGGCTGGGCCTGCAGCCCTGGATGGTCACACTCCCACCTTAGGCAGAGGGGTGGGAGGACAGGAGGCCGGGCCTGCAGCCCTGGATGGTCCCAGTCCCACCTCAGGCAGAGGGGTGGGAGGACAGGAGGCCGGGCCTGCAGCCCTGGATGGTCCCACTCCCACCTCAGGCAGAGGGGTGGGGGACAGGAGGCCGGGCCTGCAGCCCTGGATGGTCCCAGTCCCAACTCAGGCAGAGGGCTGGGAGGACAGGAGGCCGGGCCTGCAGCCCTGGATGGTCCCACCCACCTCAGGCAGAGGGGTGGGAGGGCAGGAGGCCGGGCCTGCAGCCATGGATGGTCACACTCCCACCTCAGGCAGAGGGGTGGGAGGACAGGAGGCCGGGCCTGCAGCCCTGGATGTTCCCAGTCCCACCTCAGGCAGAGGGGTGGGAGGACAGGAGGCCGGGCCTGCAGCCTGGATGGTCCCAGTCCCACCTCAGGGAAAGGGGTGGGAGGACAGGAGGCTGGGCCTGCAGCCCTCGATGGTCCCAGTCCCACCTCAGGCAGAGGGGTGGGAGGACAGGAGGCCGGGCCTGCAGCCCTGGATGGTCCCACTCCCAACTCAGGCAGAGGGGTGGGAGGACAGGAGGTTGGGCCTGCAGCCCCGGATGGTCCCAGTCCCACCTCAGGCAGAGGGGTGGGAGGACAGGAGGCCGGGCCTGCAGCCGTGGATGGTCCCACTCCCACCTCAGGCAGAGGGGTGGGAGGACAGGAGGCTGGGCCTGCAGCCCTGGATGGTCCCACTCCAACCTCATACAGAGGGGTGGGAGGAAGTAGATTGGGCCTGCAGCCCTGGATGGTCCCACTCCCACCTCAGGCAGAGGGGTGGGAGGACAGGAGGCTGGGCCTGCAGCCCTGGATGGTCCCACTCCCACCTCAGGCAGAGGGGTGGGAGGACAGGAGGCTGGGCCTGCAGCCCCAGGCGGTCCCACTCCCACCTCAGGCAGAGGGGTGGGAGGACAGGAGGCTCGGCCTGCAGCCCTGGATGGTCCCACTCCCACCTTAGGCAGAGGGGTGGGAGGACAGGAGGCTGGGCCTGCAGCCCGGGATGGTCACTGTCCCACCTTAGGCAGAGTGGTGGGAGGACAGGAGGCCGGGCCTGCAGCCTGGATGGTCCCAGTCCGACCTCAGGCAGAGGAGTGGTAGGACAGGAGGCCGGGCCTGCAGCCCTGGATGGTCCCACTCCCACCTCAGGCAGAGGGGTGGGAGGACAGGAGGCCGGGCCTGCAGCCCTGGATGGTCCCAGTCCCACCTCAGGCAGAGGGGTTGGAGGACAGGAGGCCTGGCCTGCAACCCTGGATGGTCCCAGTCCCACCTCAGGCAGAGGTGGGAGGACAGGAGGCTGGGCCTGCAGCCCTCGATGGTCCCAGTCCCACCTCAGGCAGAGGGGTGGGAGGACAGGAGGCCGGGCCTGCAGCCCTGGATGGTCCAACTCCCAACTCAGGCAGAGGGGTGGGAGGACAGGAGGTTGGGCCTGCAGCCCCGGATGGTCCCAGTCCCACCTCAGGCAGAGGGGTGGGAGGACAGGAGGCCGGGCCTGCAGCCGTGGATGGTCCCACTCCCACCTCAGGCAGAGGGGTGGGAGGACAGGAGGCCGGGCCTGCAGCTCTGGATGGTCCCAGTCCCACCTCAGGCAGAGGGGTGGGAGGACAGGAGACTGGGCCTGCAGCCCTGGATGGTCCCACTCCCACCTCAGGCAGAGGGGTGGGAGGACAGGAGGCTGGGCCTGCAGCCCTGGATGGTCCCACTCCCACCTCAGGCAGAGGGGTGGGAGGACAGGAGGCTGGGCCTGCAGCCCCAGGCGGTCCCACTCCCACCTCAGGCAGAGGGGTGGGAGGACAGGAGGCTCGGCCTGCAGCCCTGGATGGTCCCACTCCCACCTCAGGCAGAGGGGTGGGAGGACAGGAGGCCGGGCCTGCAGCCTGGATGGTCCCAGTCCCACCTCAGGCAGAGGGGTGGGAGGACAGGAGGCCGGGCCTGCGGCCCTGGATGGTCCCAGTCCCACCTCAGGCAGAGGGGTGGGAGGACAGGAGGCCGGGCCTGCAGCCTGGATGGTCCCAGTCCCACCTCAGGCAGAGGGGTGGGAGGACAGGAGGCTCGGCCTGCAGCCCTGGATGGTCCCAGTCCCACCTCAGGCAGAGGGGTGGGGGACAGGAGGCTGGGCCTGCAGCCTGGATGATCCCAGCCCCACCTCAGGCAGAGGGGTGGGGGGCAGGAGGCCGGTCCTGCAGCCCTGGATGGTCCCACTCCCACCTCAGGCAGAGGGGTGATCAAACCGTGATCTTTATCAATGATGAGAAGGAGGAAACAGTGGAATTTAAACTGGACAGATATTTCACAGCTGGATTCACACAATACAGACAGCAATGTATCGTAGATTGTGGAAGTGCCACAAATGTTGTCAAATGCAGGACGTGGGGTCCCTCAATGTTTCAATCTTGCTGAGAGACTGTCAGCCCACAGGGACAACATTTCTGTTTAATAGGACTGATGCACAAGTTAAAATAGTTCCGTTTCAAAGTTTTAAATACCCAGTCATTTTTCTGTGCAGCTTTCGGAATCTGTCAGTGGAATTTACTTCACACAGGCAAGTTTAACAAGTGTATGGGGAACTGATTAGAAGTTTTGATGGAGATATTCCTGCATTGTGGAAAGGTGTGAGATCTTTTTAGGGTTGGGAAATGGATTGAGGATCAAAGGAAGCAGTTGTTTTTTAACTACATTAGACTGAGAGCCTTGAAGATTCACAACTTCCATGTGCTGGGAGAAAGGATTGATTAACCAAGGCCTATTATTCAAATACTTCAGACAAGTGAATAAGCTACAGGAACATTGAATACACAGACAGAGACAAGCAGACACCTATGATCGGAGCTTAAACTTCACGTTTGAATGTGAAGGGCTGAAATAAACAAGGGTCCACCCTGGGATTCGGTGCAATTTGAGTTCTGCTTTTTCAAAAAATAAAAATAACTATCTGCAATGAAAAATTTCTTGGACAGGACAGAGGGATTTTGACTCTGTATTGAAGCCCAGACAGTATTTGGGTTGTGAGTGTTTGATGGACAGTGTAGATGGAGCTTTACTCTGAAACACTGGAATTCAGTCTCAGGGCTGATTTAATCAAAATGCTTCAGAATAATAATTGATATTGTACATCTCGTGTGTGTCTCAGTGTCAGCTGTGAAACATGTACAGCACAATCTCATCCTGTTTCTGTGTCTCTCTCTGAAATTAGCTGGTCCATTTCCTAAATTACTCCTGACTAGATTTCAAAAGGGCTCCATTGCCTGTGAAGCAGTTTGTGATACCCAAAGGTTATGAAAAGTGCTTTAGAAAAGTCTGTCCCCAAGCTGCTGTGAGGATGTTCAGAGTCAGTGTGTGACTTGGGTCACACACAGGCCAGATACACCTCTCCAAGTTAAAGGTGGAGAATGGATCTCGCTCCATTTGAAAGATGAATTGACCCAGTCTGTCTGAGTTTGAGTATCTGTGTTTCTCTACACGTGTGTGTGTGTTTGGGGGCGGGGGGGGGGGGGGGGGGGTTATGTGTGGCATTCTTTACGCGGCACTGGAAGTTACACGGTAGCACAGTGGTTAGCACTGCGGTCTCACAGCTCCACGGTCCCAGGTTCGAATCCCGGCTTGGGTCGCAGCCCGTGCGGAGTCTGCACATTCTCCCCGTGTTTGTTTGGGTTTCACCCCCACAACCCAAAGATGTGCAGGGCAGGTGGATTGGCCACACTAAGTTGCCCCTGAATTGCAAAAATTGAACTGGGCTCTGGATTTATTGTAAAAATCTTTTTATTGCCATTTCTACAATTCTGTGCATTGCGGCTTGTTTACATTTCTCAGAGAGTGAAAAGGCGTTCTCTTACGTTTCTATCGTTACAAACTGTTGCCGTTCAGTTCGGCGTGTCTGCCCCCCCCCAACCCCCCTCCCTAACCCTTCCCCTCTCTCCCCCGAAGACCCTCCGTGATGCCCTTCCGGGCCGACCTGGTGTGTGACCCCCTGCTCCTTGTTTACCCCCTTACCCCCCTTTCTTTTCTCCCTCCATCGGTTTCAGCCGTGTTCTTTCAGTGGATTGGGGGGGGGGGTTCCCCCTCCCCATCTCTCTCGGTGGGGGGTCCCCCCTCTCCATCTCTCTCGGTGGGGGTGGGTCCCCTTGACCATCTCTCTCGGTGGGTGGGGGGGGGTGTTCCCCCCTCTCCATCTCTCTCAGTGGGGGGGGGGGGGTTCCCTCCTCTCCATCTCTCTCGCTGGGGGTAGTTCCCCCCCCCTCTCCATTTCTCTCGGTGGGTGGGGGGTCCCTCCTCTCCATCTCTCTCGGTGGGGGGTCCCCCCTCCCCATCTCTCTCGGTGGGGGGGGTTTCCCCCTCTCCATCTCTCTCGGTGGGGGGGGGGGGTCCCCCTCTCCATCTCTCTCGGTGGGGCGGGGGGATTCCCCCCTCCCCATCTATCTCATAGAACATAGAACATTACAGCGCAGTGCAGGCCCTTCGGCCCTCGATGTTACGCCGACCTGTGAAACCACTCTAAAGCCCATCTACACTATTCCCTTATCGCCCATATGTCTATCCAATGACCATTTGAATGCCCTTAGTGTTGGAGAGTCCACTACTGTTGCAGGCAGGGCTTTCCACGCCCTTACTACTCTCTGAGTAAAGAACGTACCTCTGACATCTGTCTTATATCTATCTCCCCTCAATTTAAAGCTATGTCCCCTCGTGCTGGACATCACCATCCGAGGAAAAAGGCTCTCACTGTCCACCCTATCCAATCCTCTGATCATCTTGTATGCCTCAATTAAGTCACCTCTTAACTTTCTTCTCTCTAACGAAAACAGCCTCAAATCCCTCAGCCTTTCCTCATAAGATCTTCCCTCCATAACCAGGCAACATTCTGGTAAATCTCCTCTGCACCCTTTCCAATGCTTCCACATCCTTCCTATAATGCGGCGACCAGAATTGCACGTAATACTCCAAATGCGGCCGCACCAGAGTTTTGTACAGCTGCAACATGACCTCATGGCTCCGAAACTCAATCCCTCTACCGATAAAAGCTAACACACCGTACGCCTTCTTAACAACCCTCTCAACCTGGGTGGCAACTTTCAGGGATCTATGTACATGGACACCGAGATCTCTCTGCTCATCCACACTGCCAAGAGTCTTACCATTAGCCCAGTACTCTGTCTTCCTGTTTTTCCTTAAAAAATCAATCACCTCACACTTTTCTGCATTAAACTCCATTTGCCACCTCTCAGCCCAGCGCTGCAGCTTATCTATGTCCCTCTGTAACTTGTAACATCTTTCCGCACTGTCCACAACTCCACCGACTTTAGTGTCATCTGCAAATTTACTCACCCATCCTTCTACGCCCTCCTCCAGGTCATTTATAAAAATGACAAACAGCAGTGGACCCAAAACAGATCCTTGTGGTACACCACTAGTAACTGGACTCCAATCTGAACACTTCCCATCAACCACCACCCTTTGTCTTCTTCCAGCTAGCCAATTTCTGATCCAAAATACTAAATCTCCCTGAATCCCATGCTTCCGTATTTTCTGCAGTAGCCTACCGTGGGGAACCTTGTCAAATGCTTTACTGAAATCCATATACACCACATCAACTGCTTTACCCTCATCCACCTATTTCTCACCTTCTCAAAGAACCCTATATGGTTTGTGAGGCACAACCTACCCTTCACAAAACCGTGTTGACTATGTCTAATCAAATTATTCCTTTCCAGATGATTATACACCCTATCTCTTATAAACCTTTCCAAGATTTTGCCCACAACAGAAGTTAGGCTCACTGGTCTATATTTACCGGGGTTGTCTCTACTCTCCTTCTTGAACAAGGGGACAACATTTGCTATCCTCCAGTCTTCTGGCACTATTCCTGTTGACAAAGATGACTTAAAGATCAAAGCCAAAGTCTCTGAAATCTCCTCCCTAGCTTCCCAGAGAATCCTAGGATAAATCGTATCCGGCCCAGGGGACTTATCAATTTTCACCCTTTCCAGAATTGCTAACACCTCCTCCTTATGAACCTCAAGCCCTTCTAGTATAGTAGCCTGAATCTCAGTATTCTCCTCGTCAACATTGTCTTTTTGCTGTGTGAATAGTGATGAAAAATATTCATATAGCACCTCTCCTATCTCCTTGGACTCCAAGCACAACTTCCCACTACTGTCCTTGACTGGCCCTACTCTTACCCTAGTCATTCTTTTATTCCTGACATCTCTATAGAAAGCTATAGAAAGGGTTATCCTTGATCCTACCTTCCAAAGTCTTCTCATGTCCCCTCCTGGCTCTTCTTAGCTCTCTCTTTAGGTCCTTCCTAGCTAACTTGTAACTCTCGAGCGCCCTTACTGAACCTTCATGTCTCATCTTTACATAAGCCTCCTTCCTTCTTCCTCTAGACAAGTGTTTCGACTGCCTTAGTAAACCACGGTTCCCTTGCTCGACCACTTCCTCCCTGCCTGACAGGTACATACTTATCAAGGACACGCAGTAGCTGTTCCTTGAACAAGCTCCACATTTCCATTGTGCCCATCCCCTGCAGTTTTCCTCTCCGTCTCGGTGGGGGTGGGGGGAAGGGTCCCCCTCTCCATCTCTCTCGGTGGGTGGGGGGTTCCCGCCTCTCCATCTCCCTCGGTGGGGGTTCCCCCCTCTCCATCTCTCTCGGTGGGGGGGGGGTCCACCCTCTCCATCTCTCTCGGTGGGGGCAGGGTCCCCCCTCTCCATCTCTCTCGGCGGGGGGGGGGGGAGTTCCCCCCTCTCCATCTCTCCCGGTGGGGGGGGGGTGATTCCACCCTCTCCATCTCTCTCTCGGTGGGGGGGGGGGGTTCCCCCCTCTCCATCTCTCCCGGTGGGAGGGGGGTGGTTCAACCCTCTGCATCTCTCTCGGTGGGGGGGGGGTGGTTCCCCCTCTCCATCTCTCCCGGTGGGAGGGGGGGGGTTCCCCCTTCTCCATCTCTCTCTGTGGGGGGGGGGGTCCCCCTTCTCCATCTCTCTCAGTGGGGGGTCTCCCCTCTACATCTCTCTCGTTGGGGGCAGGGTTCCCCCCTCTCCATCTCTCTCGGTGGGGGCAGGGTTCCCCCCTCTCCATCTCTCTCGGTGGGGGGGACCCCCCTCCATCTCTCTCGGTGGGTGGGGGGTTCCCGCCTCTCCATCTCTCTCGGCGGGGGGGGGGGGGGCGGGGTCCACCCTCTCCATCTCTCTCGGTGGGGGGGTGGTTCCACCCTCTCCATCTCTCTCGGTGGGGGGGTGGTTCCACCCTCTCCATCTCTCTCTCGGTGGGGGGGGGGGTTCCCCCTTCTCCATCTCTCCCGGTGGGGGGGGGTGGTTCCACCCTCTCCACCTCTCTCTCGGTGGGGGGGGGGGTTCCCCCTTCTCCATCACGCTTTGTGGGGGGTCTCCTTCTCCATCTCGCTCGGTGGGGGGGGGTCCCCCTTCTCCATCTCTCTCGGTGGGGGGGGGGTTCCCCTTCTCCATCTCTCTCGGTGGGGGGGGGGGGGGGAGGGTGTTCTCCCCTCTCCATCTCTCTCGGTCTCTGCGTCTCTCCGTCTCTCTCTGGGACTCTGCCAAATCAAAATCCACAATCAGCAGTCGGCCATTTTCTGTCAGTTCACCGGAGCCATTTTATGTCAGTTCACAATGGCCATTGTATGTCAGTTCACGGTGGCCATTTTATGTCGGTTCACGGGAGCCATTTTATGTCAGTTCACAATAGCCATTTTATGTCAGTTAACAATGGACAGTTCATGTCAGTTCACGGGGGCCTTTTTAGGTCAGGTCGCAATGGCCATTTTATGTCGGTTCACGGGAGCCATTTTATGTCAGTTCACAATAGCCATTTTATGTCAGTTAACAATGGACAGTTCATGTCAGTTCACGGGGGCCTTTTTAGGTCAGGTCGCAATGGCCATTTTATATCAGTTCACGGTGGCCATTTTATGTCAGTTCACAATGGCCATTTTATGTCAGTTCACAACGGCCATTTTATGTCAGTTCACGGTGGCCATTGTATATCAGTTCACAATGGCCATTTTATGTCAGTTCACAATGGCCATTTTCTGTCAGTTCACAATGGCCATTTTATGTCAGTTCACAAAGGCCATTTTATGTCAGTTCACAATAGTCATTTTATGTCAATTTGCAATGGCCATTTTATGTCAGTTCACGGGAGCCATTTTATGTCAGGTCGCAATGGCCATTTTATGTCAGTTCACAATGGACAGTTTATGTCAGTTCACGGGGGCCATTTTATGTCAGTTCACAATGGCCATTTTCTGTCAGTTCACAATGGCCATTTTATGTCAGTTCACAATGGCCATTTTATGTCAGTTCACAATAGTCATTTTATGTCAATTTGCAATGGCCATTTTATGATAGTTCACGGTGGCCATTGTATGTCAGTTCAGAATGGCCATTTTATGTCAATTTGCAATGGACAGTTTATGTCGGTTCACGGGGGCCATTTTATCTCAATCCACGGTGGCCATTTTATGTCAGCTCACGGTGGCCATTTTATGTCAGTTCACAGTGGCCATTTTATGTCAGTTCACAATGGCCATTTTATGTCAGTTCACGGGGGCCATTTTATGTCAGGTTGCAATGGCCATTTTATGTCAGTTCACAATGGACAGTTTATGTCAGTTCACGGGGGCCATTTTATGTCAGGTCGCAATAACCATTGTATGTCAGTTCAGAATGGACAGTTTATGTCAGTTCACGGGGGCCTTTTTATGTCAGGTCGCAATGGCCATTGTATGTCAGTTCACAATGGACAGTTTATGTCAGTTCACGGGGGCCTTTTTATGTCAGGTCGCAATGGCCATTTTATGTCAGTTCACGGTAGCCATTTTATGTTAGGTCGCAATGGCCATTTTATGTCAGTTCACGGGGGCCATTTTATGTCAGTTCACATTGGCCATTTTATGTCAGTTCACGGGGGCCATTGTATGTCAGTTCACAATGGCCATTTTATGTCAGTTCACGGGGTCCATTTTATGTCAGTTCACAATGGCAATTTTATGTCAGTTCACGGGGGCCATTGTATGTCAGTTCACAATGGCCATTTTATGTCAGTTCACGGGGTCCATTTTATGTCAGTTCACAATGGCCATTTTATGTCAGTTCACAATGGCCATTTTATGTCAGATCACGGTGGCCATTGCAAGTCAGTTCACAATGGCCATTTTATGTCAGTTCACAATGGCCATTTTATGTCAGTTCATGGTGGCCATTGTATGTCAGTTCACATTGGCCATTGTATGTCAGTTCACAATGGCCATTTTATGTCAGTTTGCAATGGCCATTTTTTCTCAGTTGACGGTGGCCATTTTGTGTCAGTTCACGGTGGCCATTGTATGTCAGTTCACAATGGCCATTTTATCTCAATTGCGGTGGCCAGTTCATGTTTGGTTCACGGGGGCCATGTTATGTCAGTTCACAGTGGCCATTTTATGTCAGTTCACGGGGTCCATTTTATGTCAGTTCTCAATGGCCATTTTATGTCAGTTCACAATGGCCATTTTATGTCAGTTCACAATGGACAGTTTATGTCAGTTCACGGGCACCCTTTTATGTCAGTTCACAATGGCCATTGTATGTCAGTTCACAATGGCCATTTTATGTCAATTTGCAATGGCCATTTTTTCTCAGTTGACGGTGGCCATTTTGTGTCAGTTCACGGTGGCCAATGTATGTGAGTTCACAATGGCCATTTTATGTCAGTTTGCAATGGCCATTTTATCTCAGTTGCGGTGACCAGTTCATGTTGGTTCACGGGGGCCATGTTATGTCAGTTCACGGTGGCCATTTTATGTCAGTTCACGGGGGCCATTTTATGTCAGTTCATGGTGGCTATTGTATGTCAGTACACAATTGTCATTTTATGTCAGTTCACGGTGGCCATTTTATCTCAGTTCACAGTGGCCATTTTATGTCAGTTCACGGGGGCCATTTTATTCAGTCGATGGGGGCCATTTTATGTCAGTACATGGTGGCCATTTTATGTCAGTTCACGGTGGCCATTGCATGTCAGTTCACGGGGGCCATTGTATGTCAGTTCACAATGGCCATTGTATGTCAGTTCTCAATGGCCATTTTATGGCAGTTCACGGGGGCCTTTTTATGTCAGGTCGCAATGGCCATTTTATGTCAGTTCACGGTAGCCATTTTATGTCAGGTCGCAATGGTCATTTTATGTCAGTTCACGGGGGCCATTTTATGTCAGTTCACGGGGGCCATTTTATGTCAGTTCACATTGGCCATTTTATGTCAGTTCACGGTGGCCATTGTATGTCAGTTCACGGGGGCCATTGTATGTCAGTTCACAATGGCCATTGTATGTCAGCTCTCAATGGCCATTTTATGTCAGTTCACGGGGGCCTTTTTATGTCAGTTCGCAATGGCCATTTTATGTCAGTTCACGGTGGCCATTGTGTGTCAGGTCATGGCGTCCATTGTATGTCAGTTCACAATGGACAGTTTATGTAAGCTCACGGGGGCCATTGTATGTCAGTTCACAATGGCCATTGTATGTCAGTTCTCAATGGCCATTTTATGTCAGTTCACAGTGGCCATTTTATGTCAATTCACGGTAGCCATTGTATACCAGTTCACAATGGCCATGTTATGTCAGTTCATGGTGGCCATTGTATGTCGGTTCACAATGGCCATTTTATGTCAGTTCACGGGGTCTATTTAATGTCAGTTCACGGTGGCCATTTTATGTCAGTTCACAATGGCCATTTTATGTCTGTTCACAATGGCCATTTATGTCAGTTCATGGTGGCCATTGTATGTCAGTTCACAGTGGCCATTTTATGTCAATTCACGGTAGCCATTGTATATCAGTTCACAATGGCCATTTTATGTCAGTTCATGGTGGCCATTGTATGTCAGTTCACAATGGCCATTTTATGTCAGTTCACGGGGTCCATTTTATGTCAGTTCACGGTGGCCATTTTATGTCAGTTCACAATGTCCATTTTATGTCAGTTCACGGTGGCCATTGTATGTCAGTTCACAATAGTCATTTTATGTCTGTTCACAATGGCCATTTTATGTCTGTTCACAATGGCCATTTATGTCAGTTCATGGTGGCCATTGTATGTCAGTTCACCATGGCCATTGTATGTCAGTTCACAATGGCCATTTTACGTCAGGTTGCAAAGGCCATTGTATGTCAGATCACAATGCCCATTTTATGTCAGTTTGCAATGGCCATTTAATCTCAGTTGCGGTGGCCAGTTCATGTTGGTTCACGGGGGCCATTTTATGTCAGTTCACGGTGGCCATTTTATGTCAGTTCACGGGGGCCATTTTATGTCAGTTCATGGTGGCCATTTTATCTCAGTTCATGGTGGCCATTTTATGTCAGTTCACGGGTGGCATTTTATTCAGTCGAAGGGGCCATTTAATGTCAGTACATGGTGGCCATTTTATGTCAGTTCACGGTGGTCATTTTATGTCGTTTGAAGGTAACCATTTTATTTCAGCTCGCAATGGCCATTGTATGTCAGTTCACGGAGGCCATTTTATGTCAGGTCATGGTGGCCATTTTATGTGAGCTCACGGCAGCCATTTTATGTTCATTTACGGTGGCCATTTTACGTCAGTTCACGGCAGCCATTTTGTGTCAGTACACGGTGGTCATTTAATGTCGGTTGAAGGGGTCCATTTTATGTCAGTTCACGGTGGCCATTTTAAGTCAGTTCACGGTGGCCATTTTATGTCAGTTCTCGGTGGCCATTTTAAGTCAGTTCACGGTGGCCATTTTATGTCAGTTCACGTTGGCCATTTTATGTCAGTTCACGGCAGCCATTTTATGTCAGTTCACGGTGGCCATTATATGTCAGTTCCAGGTGGCCATTTTACGTCAGTTCACGGCAGACTTTTTACGTCAGAACACGGCAACCTTTTCTGGCAATTTTCAGCCATCCCACAGCCAGCACTGCCAGTGCTCACCCACACAGCCAGCACTGTCATCGCTCCCGTACACAGCCAGCACTGTCAGTGCTCCCACCACACAGCCAGCACTGTCAGTGCTCCGCCAACACAGCCAGCACTATCAGTGCTCCCACCACACAGCCAGCACTGTCAGTGCTCCCACCACACAGCCAGCACCGTCAGTGCTCCCACCACACAGCCAGCACTGTCAGTGCTCCCACCACACAGCCAGCACTGTCTGTGCTCCCACCACACAGCCAGCACTGTCAGTGCTCCCCACGCAGCCAGCACCGTCAGTGCTCCCACCACACAGCCAGCAGTGTCAGTGCTCCCCCCACACAGCCAGCACTGTCAGTGCTCCCCTACGCAGCCAGCACTGTCAGTGCTCCCCCCACACAGCCAGCACTGTCAGTGTTCCCCCAAACAGCCAGCACTGTCAGTGCTCCCCCCACACAGCCAGCACTGTCAGTGGTCCCCCCACACAGCCAGCACTGTCAGTGCTCCCACCACACAGCCAGCACTGTCAGTGCTCCTACCACACAGCCAGCACTGTCAGTGCTCCACCCTCACAGCCAGCACTGTCAGTGCTCCCACCACACAGCCAGCACGGTCAGTGCTCCCACCACACAGCCAGCACTGTCAGTGCTCCACCGTCACAGCCAGCACTGTCAGTGCTCCCACAACACAGCCAGCACTGTCAGTGCTCCCGCACACAGCCAGCGCTATCAGTGCTCCCCTCGCACAGCCAGCACTGCCAGTGCTACCACCACACAGCCAGCACTGTCAGTGCTCCGCCCACACAGCCAGCACTATCAGTGCTCCCACCACACAGCCAGCACTGTCAGTGCTCCCCCACACAGCCAGCACTGTCAGTGCTCCCCACACAGAGACAGCACTGTCAGTGCTCCCACCACACAGCCAGCACTGTCAGTGCTCCCGCCACACAGACAGCACTGTCAGTGCTCCCCCACACAGCCAGCACTGTCTGTGCTCCCCCCACACAGCCAGAACTGTCAGTGCTCCCCAAACACACACAGACAGCACTGTCAGTGCTCCCCCACACAGCCAGCACTGTCAGTGCTCCCCCCACAAAGCCAGCATTGTCAGTGATCCCACCACACAGCCAGTACAGTCAGTGCTCCCCCTACACAGCCAGCACTGTCAGTGCTCCCCCACACAGCCCCCACTGTCAGTGCTCCCACCCCACACAACCAGCACTGTCAGTGCTCCCCCACACAGCCAGCACTGTCAGTGTTCCCCCCACACAGCCAGCAGTCAGAGCTCCCGCCACACAGCGAGAACTGGCAGTGCTCCCCCACACAGCCAGCACTGTCAGTGCTCCCCTACACAGCCAGAACTGTCAGTGCTCCTACCACACAGCCAGCACTGTCACTGCTCCCACCACACAGCCAGCACTGTCAGTTCCCCCCTCCCACACAGCCAGCACTGTCAGTGCTCCCCCACACAGCCAGCACTGTCAGTGCTCCCACAACACAGCCAGCACTGTCAGTGCTCCCCACAAAGCCAGCACTGTCAGTGCTCCCACCACACAGCCAGCACTGTCAGTGCTCCCCCACACAGCCAGCACTGTCAGTGCACCCCCCACAGCCAGCACTGCCAGCGCTCCCCCACAATGCCAGCACTGTCAGTGCTCCCACCACAAAGTCAGCTCTGTCAGTGCTCTCCAGACACAGCCAGCACTGTCAGTGCTCCCACCACACAGCCAGCACTTTCAGTGCTCCCCCACAGAGCCAGCATTGCCAGTGCTCCCACCACACAGCCAGCACTGTCAGTGCTCCCCCCACACAGCCAGCACTGTCAGTGCTCCACCCTCACAGACAGCACTGTCAGTGCTCCCACCACACAGCCAGCACTTTCAGTGCTCCCCCACAGAGCCAGCATTGCCAGTGCTCCCACCACACAGCCAGCACTGTCAGTGCTCCCCCCACACAGCCAGCACTGTCAGTGCTCCCACCATACAGACGGCACTGTCAGTGCTCCCACACACACAGCCAGCACTGTCAGTGCTCCCACCACACAGCCAGCACTGCCAGTGCTCCACCCCCACTCAGCCAGGACTGTCTGTGCTCTCCCAAACATCCAGCACTGTCAGTGCTGCCCCCACACAGCCAGCAATGTCAGTGCTCCCACCACACAGCCAGCACTGTCAGTGCTCCCCCCACACAGCCAGCACTGTCAGTGCTCCCACCACACAGCCAGCACTGTCAGTGCTCCCCCACACAGCCAGCACTGTCTGTGCTCCCCCACACAGCCAGCACTGTCAGTGCTCCCCCACACAGCCAGCACTGTCAGTGCTCCCTCACCACACAGCCAGCACTGTCAGTGCTCCCCCCACACACCCAGCACTGTCAGTGCTCCCACCACACAGCCAGCAATGCCAGTGCTCCCACCACACAGCCAGCGCTGTCAGTGCTCCCACCACACAGCCAGCACTGTCAGTGCTCCACCACAGAGCCAACACTGTCAGTCCTCCCACCACACAGCCAGCACTGTCAGTGCTCCCACCACACAGCCAGCACTGTCAGTGCACCCCCCACAGCCAGCACTGCCAGCGCTCCCCCACAATGCCAGCACTGTCAGTGCTCCCACCACAAAGTCAGCTCTGTCAGTGCTCTCCAGACACAGCCAGCACTGTCAGTGCTCCCACCACACAGCCAGCACTTTCAGTGCTCCCCCACAGAGCCAGCATTGCCAGTGCTCCCACCACACAGCCAGCACTGTCAGTGCTCCCCCCACACAGCCAGCACTGTCAGTGCTCCACCCTCACAGACAGCACTGTCAGTGCTCCTACCACACAGCCAGCACTTTCAGTGCTCCCCCACAGAGCCAGCATTGCCAGTGCTCCCACCACACAGCCAGCACTGTCAGTGCTCCCCCCACACAGCCAGCACTGTCAGTGCTCCCACCATACAGACGGCACTGTCAGTGCTCCCACACACACAGCCAGCACTGTCAGTGCTCCCACCACACAGCCAGCACTGCCAGTGCTCCACCCCCACTCAGCCAGGACTGTCTGTGCTCTCCCAAACATCCAGCACTGTCAGTGCTGCCCCCACACAGCCAGCAATGTCAGTGCTCCCACCACACAGCCAGCACTGTCAGTGCTCCCCCCACACAGCCAGCACTGTCAGTGCTCCCACCACACAGCCAGCACTGTCAGTGCTCCCCCACACAGCCAGCACTGTCTGTGCTCCCCCACACAGCCAGCACTGTCAGTGCTCCCCCACACAGCCAGCACTGTCAGTGCTCCCTCACCACACAGCCAGCACTGTCAGTGCTCCCCCCACACACCCAGCACTGTCAGTGCTCCCACCACACAGCCAGCAATGCCAGTGCTCCCACCACACAGCCAGCGCTGTCAGTGCTCCCACCACACAGCCAGCACTGTCAGTGCTCCACCACAGAGCCAACACTGTCAGTCCTCCCACCACACAGCCAGCACTGTCAGTGCTCCCACCACACAGCCAGCACTGTCAGTGCTCACACCACACAGCCAGCAATGCCAGTGCTCCCACCACACAGCCAGCACTGTCAGTGCTCCCACCCCACAGAGCCAACACTGTCAGTGCTCCCCTCACACAGCTAGCACTGTCCGTGCTCACCAAACAGCCAGCACTGTCAGTGACCCCCCACATAGCCAGCACTGTCAGTGCTCTCACCCCACACAGCCAGCACTGTCAGTGCTCCACCCTCACAGCCAACACTGTCATTGCTCTCCCACACTGCCAGCACTGTCAGTGCTCCCACCACACAGCCAGCACTGTCAGTGCTCCCCCACAGAGCCAGCACTATCAGTGCTCCCACCACACAGCGAGCACTGTCAGTGCTCCCCCCACACAACCAGCACTGTCAGTGTTCCCCCCACACAGCCAGCACTGTCAGTGCTCCCCACACAGCCAGCACTGTCAGTGCTCCCCTACACAGCCAGCACTGTCAGTGCTTCCACCCAACACAGCAAGCACTGTCAGTGCTCCCCACACACAGCCAGCACGGCCAGTGCTCCCACCACACAGCCAGCACTGTCAGTACTCCCACCACACAGCCAGCACTGTCAGTGCCCCCACACCACACAGCCAGCACTATCAGTGCTCCCCACAGCCAGCACTGCCAGTTCTCCACCCACAGAGCTAGCACTGTCAGTGCTCGCCCACACAGCCAGCACTGTCAGTGCTCCACCCTCACAGACAGCACTGTCAGTGCTCCCACCACACAGCCAGCACTTTCAGTGCTCCCCCACAGAGCCAGCATTGCCAGTGCTCCCACCACACAGCCAGCACTGTCAGTGCTCCCCCCACACAGCCAGCACTGTCAGTGCTCCCACCATACAGACGGCACTGTCAGTGCTCCCACACACACAGCCAGCACTGTCAGTGCTCCCACCACACAGCCAACACTGTCAGTGCTCTCCCCACACAGCCAGCACTGTTAGGGCTCCCACAACACAGCCAGCACTGTCAGTGCTCCCACCATACAGACGGCACTGTCAGTGCTCCCACACACACAGCCAGCACTGTCAGTGCTCCCACCACACAGCCAGCACTGTCAGTGCTCTCCCCACACAGCCAGCACTGTCAGTGCTCCCCCACACAGCTAGCATTGTCAGTGCTCCCACCACACAGCCAGCTCAGTCAGTGCTCCCCACACAGCCAGCCCTATCAGTGCTCCCCCCACAGCCAGCACTGTCAGTGCTCCCCCTACACAGCCAGCATTGCCAGTGTTCCCCCACACAGCCAGCACTGTCAGTGCTCCACCCACACAGCCAGAACTGTCAGTGCTCCCCACACACAGCCAGCACTCTCAGTGCCCTCCCCCACAGGGCCAGCACTGTCAGTGCTCCCACCACACAGCCAGCACTGTCAGTGCTCCCCCACACAGCCAGCACTGTCAGTGCCCCCACTCCACACAGCCAGCACTGTCAGTGCTCCCCCACAGCCAGCATTGTCAGTGCTCCCACCACACAGCCAGCACTGCCAGTTCTCCACCCGCAGCCAGCACTGAGAGTGCGCCCCACACAGCCAGCACTGCCAGTGCTCTCCTTAAGAGCTAGCACTGTCAGTGCTCCTCCACAGAGCCAGCACTGTCAGTGCCTCCACCACACAGCCAGCACTGTCAGTGCCTCCACCACACAACCAGCACTGTCAGTGCTCCCACCACACAGACAGCACTGTCAGTGCTCCCACCACACGGCCAGCACTGTCAGTGCTCCCACCACACAGCCAGCACTGTCTGTGCTCCCCCCACACAGCCAGCACTGTCAGTGCTCCCCCACACAGCCAGCACAGTCGGTGCTCCCCCATACAGCCAGCACTGTCAGTGCTCTCCCCACACAGACAGCACTGTCAGTGCTCCCACCACACAGCCAGCACTGTCAGTCCTCCCCCCACACTGCCAGCACTGGCAGTGCTCCCCCACACAGCCAGCGATGTCAGTGCTCCCCCACACAGCCAGCACTGTCAGTGCTCCCCCACACAGCCAGCACTGGCAGTGCCCTCCCACAGAGCTAGCAGTGTAAGTGCTCACCCACGCAGCCAGCACTGTCAGTGCTCCCACCACACAACCAGCACTGTCAGTGCTCCCACCACACAACCAGCACTGTCAGTGCTCCCACCACACAGCCAGCACTGTCAGTGCTCCCCCACACAGCCAGCACTGTCAGTGCTCTCTCCACACAGCGAGCACTGTCAGTGCTCCCACCACAGAGCCAGCACTGTCAGTGCCGCGCCACACAGCCAGCACTGTCAGTGACCCACGCCACACAGCCAGCACTGTCAGTGCTGCCCCACAGCCAGCATTGTCAGTGCTCCCACCACACAGCCAGCACTGCCAGTTCTCCACACACAGCCAGCACTGAGAGTGCGCCCCACACAGCCAGCACTGCCAGTGCTCTCCCTCAGAGCTAGCACTGTCAGTGCTCCCCCACAGAGCCAGCACTGTCAGTGCCTCCACCACACAACCAGCACTGTCAGTGCTCCCACACACAGCCAGCACTGTCAGTGCTCCCACCACACAGACAGCACTGTCAGTGCTCCCACCACACAGCCAGCACTGTCAGTGCTCCCCCACACAGCCAGCACTGTCGGTGCTCCCCCCCATACAGCCAGCACTGTCAGTGCTCCCACCACACAGCCAGCACTGTCAGTCCTCCCCCCACACTGCCAGCACTGGCAGTGCTCCCCCACACAGCCAGCGATGTCAATGCTCCCCCCACACAGCCAGCACTGGCAGTGCCCTCCCACAGAGCTAGCAGTGTCAGTGCTCCCCCACACAGCCAGCACTGTCAGTGCTCCCACCATACAACCACCACTGTCAGTGCTCCCACCACACAGCCAGCACTGTCAGTGCACCCCCACACAGCCAGCACTGTCAGTGCTCCCACCACACAGCCAGCACTGTCAGTGCTCCCCCCACACAGCCAGCACTGTCAGTTCTCCCCCCACACAGCCAGCACTGTCAGTGTACCCCCCCATACAGCCAGCACTGTCAGTGCTCCCCCACACAGCCAGCACTGTCAGTGCTCCCACCACACAGCCAGCACTGTCAGCCCTCCCCCACACAGCCAGCACTGTCAATGCTCCCCCACACAGCCAGCGCTGTCAGTGCTCCTCCCACACAGCCAGCACTGTCAGTGCTCCCCCAACACAGCCAGCACTGTCAGTGCTCCCACCAAACAGCCAGCACTGTCAGTGCTCCCACCACACAGCCAGCACTGTAAATGTTCCTCAAACAGCCAGCACTGTCAGTGCTCCCCCACACAGCCAGCTCTGTCAGTGCTCCCATCCCACACCGCGAGCACTGTCAGTGCTCCCACCACACAGCCAACACTGTCAGTGCTCCCACCACACAGCCAGCACTGTCAGTGCTCCCCCACACAGCCAGCACTGTCAGTGCTCCCCCCACACAGCCAGAACTGTCAGTGCTCCCCCACACAGCAAGCACTGTCAGTGCTCCCCCACACAGCCAGCACTGTCAGTGATCCCCCCACACAGCCAGCCCTGTCAGTGCTCCCCCCACAGCAAGCACTGTCAGTGCTCCCCCACACAGCCAGCATTGCCAGTGTTCCCCCACACAGCCAACACAGTCAGTGCTCCAACCACACAGCCAGCACTCTCAGTGCCCCCCACCCCACAGAGCCAGCACTGTCAGTACTCCCACCACACAGCCAGCACTGTCAGTGCTCCCCCACACAGCCAGCACTGTCAGTGCTCTCACCACACAGCGAGCACTGTCAGTGCTCCCACCACACAGCCAGCACTGTCAGTGCTCCCCCACACAGCTAGCACTGTCAGTGCTCCCACCACACAGCCAGCTCAGTCAGTGCTCCCCACACAGCCAGCACTGTCAGTGCTTCCCCCACACAGCCAGAACTGTCAGTGCTCCCCCACACAGCAAGCACTGTCAGTGCTCCCCCACACAGCCAGCACTGTCAGTGATCCCCCCACACAGCCAGCCCTGTCAGTGCTCCCCCCACAGCCAGCACTGTCAGTGCTCCCCCACACAGCCAGCATTGCCAGTGTTCCCCCACACAGCCAGCACTGTCAGTGCTCCACCCACACAGCCAGAACTGTCAGTGCTCCCCACACACAGCCACCACTCTCAGTGCCCCCCCCCCCCACAGAGCCAGCACTGTCAGTGCTCCCACCACACAGCCAGCACTGTCAGTGCTCCCCCACACAGCCAGCACTGTCAGTGCTCTCACCACACAGCGAGCACTGTCAGTGCTCCCGCCACACAGCCAGCACTGTCAGTGCTCCCCCACACAGCCAGCACTGTCAGTGCCCCCACCCCACACAGCCAGCACTGTCAGTGCTCCCCACAGCCAGCATTGTCAGTGCTCCCACCACACTACCAGCACTGCCAGTTCTCCACCCACAGCCAGCACTGAGAGTGCGCCCCACACAGCCAGCACTGCCAGTGCTCTCCCTAAGAGCTAGCACTGTCAGTGCTCCCCACAGAGCCAGCACTGTCAGTGCCTCCACCACACAACCAGCACTGTCAGTGCTCCCACACACAGCCAGCACTGTCAGTGCTCTCACCACACAGCGAGCACTTTCAGTGCTCCCACCACACAGCCAGCACTGTCAGTGCTCCCCCACATAGCTAGCACTGTCAGTGCTCCCACCACACAGCCAGCTCAGTCAGTGCTCCCCACACAGCCAGCACTGTCAGTGCTTCCGCCATACAGCCAGAACTGTCAGTGCTCCCCCACACAGCAAGCACTGTCAGTGCTCCCCCACACAGCCAGCACTGTCAGTGATCCCCCCACACAGCCAGCCCTGTCAGTGCTCCCCCCACAGCCAGCACTGTCAGTGCTCCCCCCACACAGCCAGCATTGCCAGTGTTCCCCCACACAGCCAGCACTGTCAGTGCTCCACCCACACAGCCAGAACTGTCAGTGCTCCCCACACACAGCCAGCAGTCTCAGTGCCCCCCACAGAGCCAGCACTGTCAGTGCTCCCACCACACAGCCAGCACTGTCAGTGCTCCCCCACACAGCCAGCACTGTCAGTGCTCTCACCACCCAGCGAGCACTGTCAGTGCTCCCACCACACAGCCAGCACTGTCAGTGCCCCCACCCCACACAGCCAGCCCTGTCAGTGCTCCCCCACAGCCAGCATTGTCAGTGCTCCCACCACACAGCCAGCACTGCCAGTACTCCACCCACAGCCAGCATGAGAGTGCGCCCCACACAGCCAGCACTGCAAGTGCTCTCCCTCAGAGCTAGCACTGTCAGTGCTCCCCCACAGAGCCAGCACTGTCAGTGCTCCCACCACACAGCCAGCACTGTCAGTGCTCCCCCCACACAGCCAGCAGTGTCAGTGCTCCCACCACACAACCAGCAATGTCAGTGCTCCCCACACACAGCCAGCAATGTCAGTGCTCCCCCCACACAGCCAGCACTGTCAGTGCTCCCACCACACAGCCAGCACTGTCAGTGCTCCCCCATACAGCCAGCACTGTCAGTGCTCCCACCACAATGCCAGCACTGCCAGTGCTCCCCCACACAGCCAGCACTGTCAGTGCTCCCCCCACACTGCCAGCACTTCCAGTTCTACCCCACACAGCCAGCACTGTCTGTGCTCCCCCCATACAGCCAGCACTGTCAGTGTTCACCCCACACAGCCAGCACTGTCAGTGCTCCCACCACACAGCCAGCACTGTCAGTGCTCCCACCACACAGCCAGCACTGTCAGTGTTCCCCCCACACAGCCAGCACTGTCAGTGCTCCCACCACACAGCCAGCACTGTCAGTGGTCCCCCACACAGCCAGCACTGTCAGTGCTCCACCCATACAGCCAGCACTCTCAGTGTTCCCCCCACACAGCCAGCAATGTCAGTGCTCCCACCACACAGCCAGCACTGTCAGTGCTCCCACCACACAGCCAGCACTGTCAGTGCTCCCCACACAGACAGCACTGTCAGTGCTCCCCCCACACAGCCAGCACTGGAAATGCTCCCGCCAAACTCTGTCTGTGTCTCTGTCTGTGTCGCTGTGTCTCTCTGTGTCTCTGTATCTGTCTCTCTCTCTGTCCCTGTCTCTGTCTCTGCCTGTGTCTCTGTCTCTCTCTGTGTCTCTGTCTGTATCTCTGTCTCTGTCCCTGTCTCTGTCTGTGTCCCTGTCTCTGTCTGCGTCTCTGTCTGTTTCTCTGTCTCTGTCTCTGTCTGTGTCCCTGTCTCTGTCTGTGTCCCTGTCTGTGTCTCTGTCTCTGTCTGTGTCCCTGTCTCTGTCTGTGTCCCTGTCTGTGTCTCTGTCTCTGTCTGTGTCCCTGTCTCTGTCTGTGTCCCTGTCTCTCTCTGTGTCTCTGTCTGTGTCTCTGTGTCTGTCTGTGTCTTAGTCTCTGTCTGTGTCTCTGTCTGTATCTCTGTCTGTGTCTCTGTGTCTGTCTGTATCTCTCTCTGTGTCTCTGTGTCTGTCTGTGTCTCAGTCTGTGTCTCTGTCTCAGTCTGTGTCTCTGTGCCTGTCGGTCTCTGTGTCTCACTCTCTGTCTCTGTCTGTATCTCCGTGTCTGTCAGTGTCTCAGTCTCTCTCTCTATCTGGGGCACATTCTGCTGCACAGACTGTGTTTAGGTGTGAGGCACCCACCCAGCTGATCGGCATTGGGGGGTCACACACACCCAGCTGATTTGCCATGGTGGAGGCACACACCCAGCTGATCGGCAATGGGGAGAGGCACACATCCAGCTGATCGGCAATGGGGAGAGGCACACATCCAGCTGATCGGCATTGGGGGAGTCACACACACCCAGTTGATCGGCAATGGGGGGAAGCACACACCCAGCTGATCGGCAATGGGGGGGAAGCACACACACAGCTGACGGGCCATGGGGGAGTCACACTGAACAAGCTGATCGGCCATGGGAGAGTCACACTGACCCAGTTGATCGGCCATGGGGAAGTCACACTGACCCAGCTGATCGGCCATGGGGGAGTCAGACAGACCCAGCTCATCGGCCATGGGGGAGTCCCACTGACCCAGCTGATCGGCCATGGGGGAGTCACAATGACCCAGCTGATCGGCCATGGGGGAGTCACACTGATCCAGCTGATCGGCCATGGGGGAGTCACACCCACCCACCGACAGTCTCTCCTGGTAATGCAGAATGGTAAATCTCTGCATGTGTCTCTGCCTGTATCTGTCCAATTCTCTCTCTGTCTGTGTTTCTGTCTGTGTTTCTGTCTGTGTCTCTGTCTATATCTCTGTCTGTGTCTCTGTGTCGGTCTGTATCTCTCTCTGTGTCTCCGTCTCTGTCTGTGTCTCTGTCTGTGTCTGTGTCTGTATCTCTCTGTGTCCCTGTTGAGGCTGTGTCAGTGTCTCTCCCTGTGTCACTATCTGTGTCTCTATCTGTATCTCTGTCTGTGTTTCTGCCTGTGTCTCTGGCAGTGTCTTTTTCTCTGTCCGTGTCTGTCTCTGTATCTCTGTCTGTGTCTCTGTCTGTGTCATTGCCTCTGTCTCTGTCTGTGTCTCTGTCTCTGTCTGTTTCTGTGTTTGTGTCTCTATCTGAGTCTATGCCTCTGTCTGTGCCTGTGTCTGTCTCTGTATCTCTGTCTGTGTCTCTGTCTGAGTCACTGCCTCTGTCTCTGTCTGTTTCTGTGTGTTTGCCTCTATCTGTGTCTCTGTCTGTGTCTCTGTCTGTGTCTCTGTCTCTGCCTCTGTCTGTGTCTCTGTCTCTGTCTGTGTCTCTGTCTGTGTCCCTGTTTCTGTCTGTGTCTCTCTGTATCTCTGTCTGTGTCTCTGTCTGTGTCACTGCCTCTGTCTCTGTCTCTTTCTGTGTGTTTGTCTCTATCTGTGTCTCTGTCTGTGTCTCTGTCTGTGTCTCTGTCTCTGCCTCTGTCTGTGTCTCTGTCTCTGTCTGTGTCTCTGTCTGTGCCCCTGTCTCCGTCTGTGTCTCTCTGTACCTCTGTCCGTGTCTCTGTGTCTGTCTGTGTCTCTGTCTGTGTCTCTCTGTACCTCTGTGTGTGTCTCTGTCTCTGTCACTGCCTCTGTCTCTGTCTGTTTCTGTGTGTTTGTCTCTGTCTGTGTCTGTGTCTGTCTCTGTATCTCTGTCTGTGTCTCTGCCTGTGTCACTGCCTCTGTCTCAGTCTGTTTCTTTGTCTCTGTCTGTTTCTGTATCTCTGTCTGTGTCACTGCCTCTGTCTCTGTCTGTTTCTGTGTGTTTGTCTCTGTCTGTGTCTCTGTCTGTGTCTCTATCTCTGCCTCTGTCTGTGTCTCTGTCTGTGTCCCTGTTTCTGTCTGTGTCTCTCTGTACCTCTGTCAGTGTCTCTGTCTGTGTCACTGCCTCTGTCTATGTCTGTTTCTGTGTGTTTGTCTCTGTCTGTGTCTCTGTCTGTGACTCTGTCTCTGCCTCTGTCTCTATCTGTGTCTCTGCCTGTGTCCCTGTTTCTGTCTGTGTCTCCCTGTACCTCTGTCTGTGTCTCTGTGTCTGTCTGTGTCTCTGTCTGTGTCTCTGTCTGTGTCTGTGTCTCTGCCTCAGTCTGTGTCTATGTCTCTGTCTGTGTCTCTGTCTGTGTCCCTGTTTCTGTCTCTGTCTAACTGTACCTCTGTCTGTGTCTCTGTGTCTGTCTGTGTCTCAGTCTGTGTCTCTGTCTGGGGCACATTTTGCTGCACAGACTGTGTTTAGGTGTGAGGCACACACCGAGCTCATCGGCATTGGGAGAGTCACACACACCCAGCTGATCGGCCATGGTGGGGGCACACACCCAGCTGATCGGCAATGCGGGGAAAGCACACACACAGCTGATCGGCAATGCGGGGAAGGAAACACCCAGCTGATCGGCAATGGGGGGAAGCACACACCCAGCTGATCGGCAATGGGGGGAAGGACACACCCAGCTGATCGGCAATGGGGGGAAGGACACACCCAGCTGATCGGCAATGCGGAAAAGGATAGACCCAGCTGATCGGCAATGCGGTGAAGAACACCCCCAGCTGATCGGCAATGTGGGGAAGGTCACACCCAGCTGATCGGCAATGGGGGGAGCCACACACCCAGCTGATCGGCAATGGGGGGAAGGACACTCCCAGCTGACCGGCAATGGGGGGAAGCACCCACCCAGCTGACCGGCAATGGGGGGAAGCACACACCCAGCTGATCGGCATTGTAGGGAAGGACAGACCCAGCTGATCGGCAATGCGGGGCAGCACACACCCAGCTGATCGACAATGGGGGGGAAGGACACACCCAGCTGATCGGCAATGGGGGGAAGCACACACCCAGCTGATCGGCATTGTAGGGAAGGACAGACCCAGCTGATCGGCAATTGTGGGAAGCACCCACCCAGCTGATCGGCAATGGGGGGGGAAGGACATACCCAGCTGATCGGCATTGGTGGGAAGCACACACCCAGCTGATCGGCAATGGGTCGAAGAACACACCCAGCTGATCGGCAATGGTGGAAAGCACACATCCAGCTGATCGGCAATGGGGGGAAGCACACACCCAGCTGATCGGCAATGGGGGGGAAGGACATACCCAGCTGATCGGCATTGGTGGGAAGCACACACCCAGCTGATCGGCAATGGGTGGAAGAACACACCCAGCTGATCGGCAATGGTGGAAAGCACACACCCAGCTGATCGGCAATGGGGGGAAGCACACACCCAGCTGATCGGCAATGGGGGGAAGCACATACCCAGCTGATCGGCAATGGGGGGAAGCACACACCCAGCTGATCGGCAATGGGGGGAAACACACACCCAGCTGATTGGCAATGGGGGGAAGCACACACCCATCTGATCGGCAATGGGGGGATGCACACACCCAGCTGATCGACAATGGGGGGAAACACACACCGAGCTGATCAGCAATGGGGGGAAGGACATACCCAGCTGATCGGCAATGCGGGGAAGCACACTCCCAGCTGATCGGCAACGGGGGGAAGCACACACCCAGCTGATCGGCAATGGGGGGGAAACACACACCCAGCTGATCAGCAATGGGGGGAAGGACATACCCAGCTGATCGGCAATGCGGGGAAGCACACTCCCAGCTGATCGGCAATGGGGGGAAGCACACACCCAGCTGATCGGCAATGGTGAGAAGCACACACCCAGCTGATCGGCAATGCGGGGAAGCACACTCCCAGCTGATCGGCAATGGGGGGAAGCACACATCCAGCTGATCGGCAATGGGGGGAAGCACACTCCCAGCTGATCTGCAATGGGGGGAAGGACACACCCAGCTGATCGGCAATGCGGGGAAGCACACGCCCAGCTGATCGGCAATGGGGGGAAGGACAGACCGAGCTGATCGGCAATGGGGGGAAGGGCACACCCAGCTGATCGGCAATGGGGGGAAGCACACGCCTAGCTGATCGGCAATGGAGGGAAGCACACACCCAGCTGATCGGCAATGCGGGAGAAGGACAGGCCCAGCTGATCGGCAATGGGGGGAAGGACAGACCCAGCTGATCGGCAATGGGGAGAAGGACAGACCCAGCTGATCGGCAATGGGGGGAGGCACACACCCAGCTGATCGGCAATGGGGGGAAGCACTCACCCAGCTGATCGGCAATGGGGGGAAGGACAGACCCAGCTGATCGGCAATGGGGAGAAGGACAGACCCAGCTGATCGGCAATGGGGGGAGGCACACACCCAGCTGACCGGCAATGGGGGGAAGGACACACCCAGCTGATCGGCAATGGGGGGAAGGACAGACCCAGCTGATCGGCAATGGGGGGAAGCACACTCCCAGCTGATCGGCAATGGGGGGAAGCACACGCCCAGCTGATCGGCAATGCGGGGAAGAACACTCCCAGCTGATCGGCAATGGGGGGAAGCACACTCCCAGCTGATCGGCAATGCGGGGAAGGACACACCCAGTTGATCGGCAATGGGGGGAAGGACAGACCCAGCTGATCGGCAATGCAGGGAAGCACACACCCAGCTGATCGGCAATGCGGGGAAGGACACACCCAGTTGATCGGCAATGGGGGGAAGCACACACCCAGCTGATCGGCAATGGGGGTAAGGACACACCCAGCTGATCGGCAATGGGGGGAAGGACAGACCCAGCTGATCGGCAATGCGGGGAAAGCACTCACCCTGCTGATCGGCAATGGGGGGAAGCACACACCCAGCTGATCGGCAATGGGGGGAAGCACACACCCAGCTGATCGGCAATGCGGGGAAGGACACACCCAGTTGATCGGCAATGCGGGGAAGAACAGACCCAGCTGATCGGCAATGGGGGGAAGGACAGACCCAGCTGATCGGCAATGGGGGGAAGCACACACCCAGCTGATCGGCAATGGGGGGAAGCACACACCCAGCTGATCGGCAATGGGGGGAAGCACACACCCAGCTGATCGGCAATGGGTGAAGCACACACCCAGCTGATCGGCAATGGGGGGAAGCACACACCCAGCTGATCGGCAATGGGGGGAAGCACACACCCAGCTGATCGGCAATGGTGTGAAGCACACACCCAGCTGATCGGCAATGGGGGGAAGCACACACCCAGCTGATCGGCAATGGTGTGAAGCACACACCCAGCTGATCGGCATTGGGGAGAAGCACACAACCAGCTGATCGGCAATGGGGGGAAGCACACACCCAGCTGATCGGCAATGGGGGGGAAGCACACACCCAGCTGATCGGCAATGGGGGGAAGCACACACCCAGCTGATCGGCAATGGGGGGAAGGACACTCCCAGCTGATCGGCAATGCGGGGAAGCACACACCCAGCTGATCGGCAATGGGGGGAAGCACACACCCAGCTGATCGGCAATGCGGGGAAGCACACACCCAGCTGATCGGCAATGGGGGGAAGCACACACCCAGCTGATCGGCAATGAGGGTGAAGCACACACCCAGCTGATCGGCAATGGGGGGAAGCACACACCCAGCTGATCGGCAATGGGGGGAAGCACACACCCAGCTGATCGGCAATAGGGGGAAGGACAGACCCAGCTGATCGGCAATGAGGGTGAAGCACACACCCAGCTGATCGGCAATGGGGGGAAGCACACACCCAGCTGATCGGCAATGGGGGGAAGCACACACACAGCTGATCGGCAATGAGGGTGAAGCACACACACAGCTGATCGGCAATGGGGGGAAGCACACACCCAGCTGATCGGCAATGAGGGTGAAGCACACACCCAGCTGATCGGCAATGGGGGGAAGCACACACCCAGCTGATCGGCAATGAGGGTGAAGCACACACCCAGCTGATCGGCAATGGGGGGAAGCACACACCCAGCTGATCGGCAATGGGGGGAAGCACACACCCAGCTGATCGGCAATGGGGGGAAGCACACACCCAGCTGATCGGCAATGGGGTGAAGCACACACCCAGCTGATCGGCAATGGGGGGAAGCACACACCCAGCTGATCGGCAATGGGGGGAAGGACACACCCAGCTGATCGGCATTGGGGGGAAGCACACACCCAGCTGATCGGCAATGGGGGGAAGCACACACCCAGCTGATCGGCAATGGGGGGAAGGACAGACCCAGCTGATCGGCAATGGGGGGAAGGACAGACCCAGCTGATCGGCAATGGGGGGAAGGACAGACCCAGCTGATCGGCAATGGGGGGAAGCACACTCCCAGCTGATCGGCAATGGGGGGAAGCACACACCCAGCTGATCGGCAAAGTGGCGAAGGACAGACCCAACTGATCGGCAATGGGGGGAAGCACACTCCCAGCTGATCGGCAATGGGGGGAAGCACACTCCCAGCTGATCGGCAATGGGGGGAAGCACAGTCCCAGCTGATCGGCAATGGGGGGAAGCACGCACCCAGCTGATCGGCAATGGGGGGAAGCACAGTCCCAGCTGTTCGGCAATGGGGGGAAGCACACATCCAGCTGATCGGCAAAGTGGCGAAGGACAGACCCAGCTGATCGGCAATGGGGGGAAGGACAGACCCAGCTGATCGGCAATGGGGGGAAGGACAGACCCAGCTGATCGGCAATGGGGGGAAGGACAGACCCAGCTGATCGGCAATGGGGGGAAGGACAGACCCAGCTGATCGGCAATGGGGGGAAGCACACTCCCAGCTGATCGGCAATGGGGGAAAGCACACACCCAGCTGATCGGCAATGGGGGGAGGCACACACCCAGCTGATCGGCAATGGGGGGAAGCACACTCCCAGCTGATCGGCAATAGGGGGAAGCACACACCCAGCTGATCGGCAATGGGGGGAAGCACACAACCAGCTGATCGGCAATGGGGGGAAGCACACTCCCAGCTGATCGGCAATGGGGGGAAGCACACAACCAGCTGATCGGCAATGGGGGGAAGCACACACCCAGCTGATCGTCAATGCGGGGAAGCACACACCCAGCTGATCGGCAATAGGGGGAAGCACACACCCAGCTGATCGGCAATGCGGGGAAGCACACACCCAGCTGATCGGCAATGGGGGGAAGCACACGCACAGCTGATCGGCAATGGGGGGAAGCACACACCCAGCTGATGGGCAATGGGGGGAAGGACAGACCCAGCTGATCTGCAATGGGGGGAAGCACACACCCAGCTGATCGGCAATGGGGGGAAGGACAGACCCAGCTGATCGGCAATGCGGGGAAGCACACACCCAGCTGATCGGCAATGGGGGGAAGCACACACCCAGCTGATCGGCAATGCGGGGAAGCACACACCCAGCTGATCGGCAATGGGGGGAAGCACACACCCAGCTTATTGGCAATGGGGGGAAGCACACACCCAGCTGATCGGCAATGGGGGGAAGCACACGCCCAGCTGATCGGCAATGGGGGGAAGGACAGACCCAGCTGATCGGCAATGCGGGGAAGGACAGACGCAGCTGATCGGCAATGGGGGGAAGCACACACCCAGCTGATCGGCAATGGGGGGAAGCACACTCCCAGCTGATCGGCAATGGGGGGAAGGACACACCCAGCTGATCGGCAATGCGGGGAAGGACAGACGCAGCTGATCGGCAATGGGGGGAAGGACAGACCCAGCTGATCGGCAATGGGGGGAAGCACACACCCAGCTGATCGGCAATGGGGGGAAGGACACACCCAGCTGATCGGCAATGCGGGGAAGGACAGACGCAGCTGATCGGCAATGGGGGGAAGCACACACCGAGCTGATCGGCAATGGGGGGAAGGACACTCCCAGCTGATCGGCAATGTGGGGAAGGACAGACGCAGCTGATCGGCAATGCGGGGAAGCACACACCCAGCTGATCGGCAATGCGGGGAAGCACACACCCAGCTGATCGGCAATGGGGGACGCACACACCCAGCTGATCGGCAATGGGGGGAAGCACACTCACAGCTGATCGGCAATGGGGGGAAGCACACGCCCAGCTGATCGGCAATGGGGGGAAGGACACACCCAGCTGATCGGCAATGGGGGGAAGCACACACCCATCTGATCAGCAATGCGGGGAAGGACACTCCCAGCTGATCGGCAATTCGTGGAAGCACACACCCAGATGATCGGCAAAGGGGGAAGCACACACCCAGCTGATCGGCAATGGGGGGAAGCACACACCCAGCTGATCGGCAGTGGGGGGAAGCACACTCCCAGCTGATCGGCAATGCGGGGAAGGACACACCCAGCTGATCGGCAATGCGGGGGAAGCACACACCCAGCTGATCGGCAATGGGGGGAAGCACACACCCAGCTGATCGGCAATGGGGGGAAGGACACACCCAGCTGATCGGCAATGCGGGGAAGCACACACCCAGCAGATCGGCAATGGGGGGAAGGACAGACCCAGCTGATCGGCAATGGGGGGAAGGACACACCCAGCTGATCGGCAATGCGGGGAAGCACACTACCAGCTGATCGGCAATGCGGGGAAGGACACACCCAGCTGATCGACAATGGGGGGAAGGACACATCCAGCTGATCGGCAATGGGGGGAAGGACAGACCCAGCTGATCGGCAATGGGGGGGGAAATGACACCCCAGCTGATCGGCAATGGGGGGAAGGACACACCCAGCTGATCGGCAATGGGGTGGAAGGACAGACCCAGTTGATCGGCAATGCGGGGAAGCACACTCCCAGCTGATCGGCAATGTGGGGAAGCACACTCCCAGCTGATCGGCAATGTGGGGAAGCACACACCCAGCTGATCGGCAATGTGGGGAAGCACACACCCATCTGATCAGCAATGCGGGGAAGGACACTCCCAGCTGATCGGCAATTCGTGGAAGCACACACCCAGATGATCGGCAAAGGGGGAAGCACAATTCCAGCTGATCGGCAATGGGGGGAAGCACACACCCAGCTGATCGGCAGTGGGGGGAAGCACACTCCCAGCTGATCGGCAATTCGGGGAAGGACACACCCAGCTGATCGGCAATGGGGGGAAGCACACACCCAGCTGATCGGCAATGGGGGGAAGGACACACCCAGCTGATCGGCAATGGGGGGAAGGACACACCCAGCTGATCGGCAATGCGGGGAAGCACACTACCAGCTGATCGGCAATGCGGGGAAGGACACACCCAGCTGATCGACAATGGGGGGAAGGACACATCCAGCTGATCGGCAGTGGGGGGAAGGTCAGACCCAGCTGATCGGCAATGCAGGGAAGCTCACACCCAGCTGTTCGGCAATGGGGGGAGGCACACACCCAGCTGATCGGCAATGGGGGGGGAAATGACACCCCAGCTGATCGGCAATGGGGGGAAGGACACACCCAGCTGATCCGCAATGGGGTGGAAGGACAGACCCAGTTGATCGGCAATGCGGGGAAGCACACTCCCAGCTGATCGGCAATGTGGGGAAGCACACTCCCAGCTGATCGGCAATGTGGGGAAGCACACTCCCAGCTGATCGGCAATGCGGGGAAGCACACACCCAGCTGATCAGCAATGCGGGGAAGCACACACCCAGCTGATCGGCAATGCGGGGAAGCACACACCCAGCTGATCGGCAATGCGGGGAAGCACACACCCAGCTAATAGGCAATGCGGGGAAGGACACTCCCAGCTGATCGGCAATGCGGGGAAGCACACACCCAGCTAATCGGCAATGGGGGGAAGCATACACCCAGCTGATCGGCAATTGGGTGAACGGCACTCCCAGCTGATCGGCAATGGGGGAAAGCATACACGCAGCTGATCGGCAATGGGGGGAGGCACACACCCAGCTGATCGGCAATGGGGGGGAAGCACACACCCAGCTGATCGGCAATGGGGGGAAGCACACACCCATCTGATCATCAATGCGGGAAAGGACACTCCCAGATGATCGGCAATGGGGGGAAGCACACTCCCAGCTGAATGGCAATGGGGGGAAGGACAGACCCAGCTGATCGGCAAAGCGGGGAAGCACACACCCAGCTGATCGGCAATGGGGGGAAGCACACACCCAGCTGATCGGCAATGCGGGGAAGCACACACCCAGCTGATCGGCAATGGGGGGAAGGACACACCCAGCTGATCGGCAATGGGGGGAAGGAAACACCCAGCTGATCGGCAATGGTGGGAAGGACACAACCAGCTGATCGGCAATGGGGGGAAGGACAGACCCAGCTGATCGGAAATGGAGGGGGGGCAAACACAGCTGATCGGCATTGGGGGGAAGCTCAATCCCAGCTGGTCGGCAATGGGGGGAAGGACAGAACCAGCTGATCGGCAATGGGGGGAAGGACAGAACCAGCTGATCGGCAATGGGGGGAAGCACACTCCCAGCTGATCGTCAATGGGGGGAGGCACATCCCCAGCTGATCGGCAATGCGGGGAAGTGCACACCCAGCTGATCGGCAATGGGGGGAAGCACACTGCCAGCTGATCGGCAATTGGGGGGGAAGCAAACACCCAGCTGATCGGCAATGGAGGGAAGCACACACCCAGCTGATCGGCAAGGCGGGGAAGGACAGACCCAGCTGGATGGCAATGGGGGGAAGCACACACCCAGCTGATCGACAATGGGTGGAAGCACACTCCCAGCTGATCGGCAATGGGGGGAGGCACACACCCAGCTGATCGGCAATGGGGGGAAGCACAATCGCTGCTGATCGGCAATGGGGGGAGTCACACACCCAGCTGATCGGCAATGGGGGAAAGGACAGACACAGCTGATCGGCAATGCGGGGATGCACACTCCCAGCTGATCGGCAATGCGGGGAAGCACACACCCAGCTGATCGGCCATGGGTTGAATGACACATGAGCTGATCGGCAATGCGGGGAAGGACACACCGAGCTGATCGGCAATGGGGGGGGTGGCACACACCCAGCTGATCGGCAATGGGGGGAAGCACACACCCAGCTGAACGGCAATGGTGGGTGTCACACACCCAGCTGATCGGCAATGGGGGGAAGGACACACCCAGCTGATCGGCAATGCGGGGAAGGGCACACCCAGCTGATCGGCAATGGGGGGGAGGCACACACCCAGCTGATCGGCAATGGGGGGAAGCACAATCCCAGCTGATCGGCAATGGGGGGAGGCACACACCCAGCTGATCGGCAATGGGGGAAAGGACAGACACAGCTGATCGGCAATGCGGGGATGCACACTCCCAGCTGATCGGCAATGCGGGGAAGCACACACCCAGCTGATCGGCCATGGGGGGAAGCACACACCCAGCTGATCGGCAATGGTGGGTGTCACACACCCAGCTGATCGGCAATGGGGGGGCGCACACACCCAGCTGATCGGCAATGGGGGAAAGGACAGACACAGCTGATCGGCAATGCGGGGATGCACACTCCCAGCTGATCGGCAATGCGGGGAAGCACACACCCAGCTGATCGGCTATGGGGGGAAGGACACATGAGCTGATCGGCAATGCGGGGAAGGACACACCCAGCTGATCGGCAATGGGGGGGGCACACACCCAGCTGATCGGCAATGGGGGGAAGCACACACCCAACTGATCGGCAATGGTGGGTGTCACACACCCAGCTGATCGGCAATGGGGGGAAGGACACACCCAGCTGATCGGCAATGCGGGAAAGGACACACCCAGCCGATCGGCAATGGGGGGGAGGCACACACCCAGATGATCGGCAATGGGGGGAAGCACACACCCAGCTGATCGGCAATGGTGGGTGTCACACACCCAGCTGATCGGCAATGCGGGGGAAGCACACACCCAGCTGATCGGCTGTGCGGGGAAGGACACACCCAGCTGATCGGCAATGGGGGGAAGCGCACACCCAGCTGTTCGGCAATGGGGGAAGGACAGACCCAGCTGATCGGCAATGGGGGGAAGGACAGACCCAGCTGATCGGCAATGGGGTGTAGCACACACTTGGCTGATTGGCAATGGGGGGAAAGCACACACCCAGCTGATCGGCAATGCGGGGAAGGACACTCCCAGCTGATCGGCAATGCGGGGAAGCACACACCCAGCTGATCGGCAATGGAGGGAAGCACACACCCAGCTTATCGGCAATGGGGGGAAGCACACACCCAGCTGATCGGCAATTGGGTGAAGGACAGTCCCAGCTGATCGGCAATGGGGGGAAGCACACACCCAACTGATCGGCAATGGGGGGAGGCACACACCCAGCTGATCGGCAATGGGGTGAAGCACATACCCAGCTGATCGGCAATGGGGGGAAGCACACACCCATCTGATCAGCAATGCGGGGAAGGACACTCCCAGCTGATCGGCAATGCGTGGAAGCACACACCCAGCTGATCGGCAAAGGGGGGAAGCACACACCCAGCTGATCGGCAATGGGGGGAAGCACACACCCAGCTGATCGGCAGTGGGGGGCGCACACTCCCAGCTGATCGGCAATGCGGCGGAAGCACACACCCAGCTGATCGGCAATGGGGGGAAGGACACACCCAGCTGATCGGCAATGCGGGGAAGCACACACCCAGCTGATCGGCAATGGGGGGAAGGACAGACCCAGCTGATCGGTAATGGGGGGAAAGACACACCCAGCTGATCGGCAATGCGGGGAAGCACACTAGCAGCTGATCGGCAATGCGGGGAAGCACACTACCAGCTGATCGGCAATGGGGGGAAGGACAGACCCAGCTGATCGACAATGGGGGGAAGGACACATCCAGCTGATCGGCAATGGGGGGAAGCACACACCCAGCTGATCGGCAATGCGGCGAAGCACACACCCAGCTGTTCGGCAATGGGGGGAGGCACACACCCAGCTGATCGGCAAAGGGGGGAAGCACACATCCAGCAGATCGGCAATGGCGGGAAGCACACACCCAGCTGATCGGCAATGCGGGGACGCACACACCGAGCTGATCGGCAATGGGGGGGAAGGACACACCCAGCTGATCGGCAATGGGGGTAGGGCAGACCCAGCTGATCGGCAATGCGGGGAAGCACACTCCCAGCTGATTGGCAATGTGGGGAAGCACACTCCCAGCTGATCGGCAATGTGGGGAAGCACACTCCCAGCTGATCGGCTGTGCGGGGAAGCACACACCCAGCTGATCATTGGGGGGAAGCACACACCCAGCTGATCAGCAATGCGGGGATGGACACTCCCAGCTGATCGGCAATGCGGGGAAGCACACACCCAGCTGATCGGCAATGGGGGGAAAGACACACCCAGCTGATCGGCAATGGGGGGAAGGACACACCCAGCTGATCGGCAATGGGGGGAAGGACACACCCAGCTGATCGGCAATGCGGGGAAGGACAGACCCAGCAGATCGGCAATGCGGGGAAGCACACTCCCAGCTGATCGGCAATGTGGGGAAGCACACTCCCAGCTGATCGGCAATGTGGGGAAGCACACTCCCAGCTGATCGGCAATGTGGGGAAGCACACTCCCAGCTGATCGGCAATGTGGGGAAGCACACTCCCAGCTGATCGGCTGTGCGGGGAAGCACACACCCAGCTGATCGGCAATGTGGGGAAGGACACACCCAGCTGATCGGCAATCGGGGGAAGGACACACCCAGCTGATCGGCAATGCGGGAAAGGACACACCCAGCTGATCGGCAATGGGGGAAAGGACAGACCCAGCTGATCGGCAATGGAGGGAAGCACACACCCAGTTGATCGGCAAGGCGGGGAAGGACAGACCCAGCTGGACGGCATTGGGGGGAAGCACACACCCAGCTGATCGACAATGGGGGGAAGCACACTCCCAGCTGATCAGCAATGGGGGGAGGCACACACCCAGCTGATCGTCAATGGGGGGAAGCACAATCCCAGCTGATGGGCAATGGGGGGAGGCACACACCCAGCTGATCGGCAATGGGGGAAAGGGCAGACACAGCTGATCGGCAATGCGGGGATGCACACTCCCAGCTGATCGGCAATGCGGGGAAGCACACACCCAGCTGATCGGCCATGGGGGGAAGGACACATGAGCTGATCGGCAATGCGGGGAAGGATACACCCAGCTGATCGGCAATGGGGTGGGCACACACCCAGCTGATCGTCAATGGGGGGAAGCACACACCCAGCTGATCGGCAATGGTGGGTGTCACACACCCAGCTGATCGGCAATGAGGGGAAGGACACACCCAGCTGATCGGCAATGCGGGGAAGTACACACCCAGCTGATCGGCAATGGGGGGGAGGCACACACCCAGATGATCGGCAATTGGGGGAAGCACACACCCAGCTGATCGGCAATGGTGGGTGTCACACACCCAGCTGATCGGCAATGGGGGGGGGGGGCACACACCAAGCTGAACGGCAATGCGGGGAAGGACACACCCAGCTGTTCGGCAATGGGGGAAGGACTGACCCAGCTGATCGGCAATGGGGGGAAGGACAGACCCAGCTGATCGGCAATGGGGGAAGAACAGACCCAGCTGATCGCCAATGGGGGAAGGACAGACCCAGCTGATCGGCAATGGGGGGAAGGACAGACCCAGCTGATCGGCAATGGGGTGCAGCACACACTCAGCTGATTGGCAATGGGGGGAAGCACACACCCAGCTGATTAGCAATGCGGGGAAGGACACTCCCAGCTGATCGGCAATGCGGGGAAGCACACACCCAGCTGATCGGCAATGGAGGGAAGCATACATCCAGCTGATCGGCAATGGGGGGAAGCACACACCCAGCTGATCGGCAATTGGGTGAAGGACACTCCCAGCTGATCGGCAATGGGGGGAAGCACACACCCAACTGATCGGCAATGGGGGAGGCACACACCCAGCTGATCGGCAATGGGGTGAAGCACATACCCAGCTGATCGGCAATGGGGGGAAGCACACACCCATCTGATCAGCAATGCGGGGAAGGACACTCCCAGCTGATCGGCAATGCGTGGAAGCACACACCCAGCTGATCGGCAAAGGGGGGAGGCACACACCCAGCTGATCCGCAATGGGGGGAAGCACACACCCAGCTGATCGGCAGTGGGGGGAAGCACACTCCCAGCTGATCGGCAATGCGGGGGAAGCACACACCCAGCTGATCGGCAATGGGGGGGAGCACACACCCAGCTGATCGGCAATGGGGGGAAGGACACCCAGCTGATCGGCAATGCGGTGAAGCACACACCCAGCAGATCGGCAATGGGGGGAAGGACAGACCCAGCTGATCGGTAATGGTGGGAAAGACACACCCAGCTGATCGGCAATGCGGGGAAGCACACTACCAGCTGATCGGCAATGCGGGGAAGCACACTACCAGCTGATCTGCAATGCGGGGATGGACACACCCAGCTGATCGACAATGGGGGGAAGGACACATCCAGCTGATCGGCAATGGGGGGAAGCACACACCCAGCTGATTGGTAATGGGGGGAGGCACACACCCAGCTGATCGGCAATGGGGGAAAGGGCAGACACAGCTGATCGGCAATGCGGGGATGCACACTCCCAGCTGATCGGCAATGCGGGGAAGCACACACCCAGCTGATAGGCCATGGGGGGAAGGACACATGAGCTGATCGGCAATGCGGGGAAGGATACACCCAGCTGATCGGCAATGGGGTGGGCACACACCCAGCTGATCGGCAATGGGGGGAAGCACACACCCAGCTGATCGGCAATGGTGGGTGTCACACACCCAGCTGATCGGCAATGGGGGGAAGGACACACCCAGCTGATCGGCAATGCGGGGAAGTACACACCCAGCTGATCGGCAATGGGGGGGAGGCACACACCCAGATGATCGGCAATTGGGGGAAGCACACACCCAGCTGATCGGCAATGGTGGGTGTCACACACCCAGCTGATCGGCAATGGGGTGGGGGGGGCACACACCAAGCTGATCGGCAATGCGGGGAAGGACACACCCAGCTGTTCGGCAATGGGGGAAGGACTGACCCAGCTGATCGGCAATGGGGGGAAGGACAGACCCAGCTGATCGGCAATGGGGGAAGAACAGACCCAGCTGATCGCCAATGGGGGAAGGACAGACCCAGCTGATCGGCAATGGGGGGAAGGACAGACCCAGCTGATCGGCAATGGGGTGCAGCACACACTCAGCTGATTGGCAATGGGGGGAAGCACACACCCAGCTGATTAGCAATGCGGGGAAGGACACTCCCAGCTGATCGGCAATGCGGGGAAGCACACACCCAGCTGATCGGCAATGGAGGGAAGCACACATCCAGCTGATCGGCAATGGGGGGAAGCACACACCCAGCTGATCGGCAATTGGGTGAAGGACACTCCCAGCTGATCGGCAATGGGGGGAAGCACACACCCAACTGATCGGCAATGGGGGAGGCACACACCCAGCTGATCGGCAATGGGGTGAAGCACATACCCAGCTGATCGGCAATGGGGGGAAGCACACACCCATCTGATCAGCAATGCGGGGAAGGACACTCCCAGCTGATCGGCAATGCGTGGAAGCACACACCCAGCTGATCGGCAAAGGGGGGAGGCACACACCCAGCTGATCCGCAATGGGGGGAAGCACACACCCAGCTGATCGGCAGTGGGGGGAAGCACACTCCCAGCTGATCGGCAATGCGGGGGAAGCACACACCCAGCTGATCGGCAATGGGGGGGAGCACACACCCAGCTGATCGGCAATGGGGGGAAGGACACCCAGCTGATCGGCAATGCGGGGAAGCACACACCCAGCTGATCGGCAATGGGGGGAAGGACAGACCCAGCTGATCGGTAATGGGGGGAAAGACACACCCAGCTGATCGGCAATGCGGGGAAGCACACTACCAGCTGATCGGCAATGCGGGGAAGCACACTACCAGCTGATCTGCAATGCGGGGATGGACACACCCAGCTGATCGACAATGGGGGGAAGGACACATCCAGCTGATCGGCAAAGGGGGGAAGCACACACCCAGCTGATTGGTAATGCGGGGAAGCACACACCCAGCTGTTCGGCAATGGGGGGAGGCACACACCCAGCTGATCGGCAAAGGGGGGAAGCACACACCCAGCAGATCGGCAATGGGGGGAAGCACACACTCAGCTGATCGGCAATGCGGGGACGCACACACCCAGCTGATCGGCAATGGGGGGGAAGGACACACCCAGCTGATCGGCAATGGGGGGAAGGACAGACCCAGCTGATCGGCAATGCGGGGAAGCACACTCCCAGCTGATCGGCAATGTGGGGAAGCACACTCCCAGCTGATCGGCAATGTGGGGAAGCACACTCCCAGCTGATCGGCTGTGCGGGGAAGCACACACCCAGCTGATCTGCAATGGGGGGAAGCACACACCCAGCTGATCAGCAATGCGGGGATGGACACTCCCAGCTGATCGGCAATGCGGGGAAGCACACACCCAGCTGATCGGCAATGCGGGGAAGGACACACCCAGCTGATCGGCAATGGGGGGAAGGACAGACCCAGCTGAACGGCAATGGGGGAAGCACACTCCCAGCTGATCGGCAATGTGGGGAAGCACACTCCCAGCTGATCGGCAATGTGGGGAAGCACACTCCCAGCTGATCGGCAATGTGGGGAAGCACACTCCCAGCTGATCGGCAATGTGGGGAAGCACACTCCCAGCTGATCGGCTGTGCGGGGAAGCACAAACCCAGCTGATTGGCAATGCGGGGAAGCACACACCCAGCTGATCAGCAATGGGGGGAAGCACAGACCCAGCTGATCGGCAATGCGGGGAAGGACACTCCCAGCTGATCGGCAATGCGGGGAAGCACACACCCAGCTGATCGGCAATGGGGGGAAGGACACACGCAGCTGATCGGCAATGGGGGGAAGGACACACCCAGCTGATCGGCAATGCGGGAAAGGACACACCCAGCTGATCGGCAATGGGGGGAAGGACAGACCCAGCTGATCGGCAATGCGGGGAAGGACACACCCAGCTGATCGGCAATGGGGGGAAGGACACACCCAGCTGATCGGCAATGGGGGAAGCACACACCCAGCTGATCGGCAATGCGGGGAAGCACACACCCAGCTGATCGGCAATGGGGGGAAGCACACACCCAGCTGATCGGCAATGCGGGGGAAGGACAGACCCAGCTGATCGGCAATGCGGGGCAGCACACACCCAGCTGATCGGCAATGCGGGGAAGGACACACCCAGCTGATCGGCAATGTGGGGAAGCACACTCCCAGCTGATCGGCAATGTGGGGAAGCACACACCCAGCTGATCGGCAATGGGGGGAAGGACACACCCAGCTGATCGGCAATGGGGGGAAGCACACTCCCAGCTGATCGGCAATTGGATAAAGTACACTCCCAGCTGATAGGCAATGGGGGGAAGCACACACCCAACTGATCGGCAATGGGGGGAGGCACACACCCAGCTGATCGACAATGGGGTGAAGCACATACCCAGCTGATCGGCAATGGGGGGAAGCACACACCCATCTGATCAGCAATGCGGGGAAGGACACACCCAGCTGATCAGCAATGGGGGAAGCACAGACCCAGCTGATCGGCAATGCGGGGAAGGACACTCCCAGCTGATCGGCAATGCGTGGAAGCACACACCCAGCTGATCGGCAAAGGGGGGAAGCACACAATCAGCTGATCAGCAATGGGGGGAAGCACACACCCAGCTGATCGGCAGTGGGGGGAAGCACACTCCCAGCTGATCGGCAATGCGGGGGAAGCACACACCCAGCTGATCGGCAATGGGGGGAAGCACACACCCAGCTGATCAGCAATGGGGGGAAGGACACACCCAGCTGATCGGGAATGCGGGGAAGCACACACCCAGCTGATCGGCAATGGGGGGAAGGACAGACCCAGCTGATCGGTAATGGGGGAAAGACACACCCAGCTGATCGGCAATGCGGGGAAGCACACTAGCAGCTGATCGGCAATGCGGGGAAGCACACTACCAGCTGATCTGCAATGGGGGAAGGACACACCCAGCTGATCGCCAATGGGGGAAGGACAGACCCAGCTGATCGGCAATGGGGGGAAGGACAGACCCAGCTGATCGGCAATGGGGTGCAGCACACACTCAGCTGATTGGCAATGGGGGGAAGAACACACCCAGCTGATTAGCAATGCGGGGAAGGACACTCCCAGCTGATCGGCAATGCGGGGAAGCACACACCCAGCTGATCGGCAATGGAGGGAAGCACACACCCAGCTGATCGGCAATGGGGGGAAGCACACACCCAGCTGATCGGCAATTGGGTGAAGGACACTCCCAGCTGATCGGCAATGGGGGGAAGCACACACCCAACTGATCGGCAATGGGGGGAGGCACACACCCAGCTGATCGGCAATGGGCTGAAGCACATACCCAGCTGATCGGCAATGGGGGGAAGCACACACCCATCTGATCAGCAATGCGGGGAAGGACACTCCCAGCTGATCGGCAATGCGTGGAAGCACACACCCAGCTGATCGGCAAAGGGGGGAGGCACACACCCAGCTGATCGGCAATGGGGGGAAGCACACACCCAGCTGATCGGCAGTGGGGGGAAGCACACTCCCAGCTGATCGGCAATGCGGTGGAAGCACACACCCAGCTGATCGGCAATGGGGGGAAGCACACACCCAGCTGATCGGCAATGGGGGGAAGGACACCCAGCTGATCGGCAATGCGGGGAAGCACACACCCAGCTGATCGGCAATGGGGGGAAGGACAGACCCAGCTGATCGGTAATGGGGGGAAAGACACACCCAGCTGATCGGCAATGCGGGGAAGCACACTACCAGCTGATCGGCAATGCGGGGAAGCACATTACCAGCTGATCTGCAATGCGGGGAAGGACACACCCAGCTGATCGACAATGGGGGGAAGGACACATCCAGCTGATCGGCAATGGGGGGAAGCACACACCCAGCTGATCGGCAATGCGGGGAAGCACACACCCAGCTGTTCGGCAATGGGGGGAGGCACACACCCAGCTGATCGGCAAAGGGGGCAAGCACACACCCAGCAGATCGGCAATGGGGGGAAGCACACACCCAGCTGATCGGCAATGTGGGGACGCACACACCCAGCTGATTGGCAATGGGGGGGAAGGACACACCCAGCTGATCGGCAATGGGGGGAAGGACAGACCCAGCTGATCGGCAATGCGGGGAAGCAAACTCCCAGCTGATCGGCATTGTGGGGAAGCACACTCCCAGCTGATCGGCAATGTGGGGAAGCACACTCCCAGCTGATCGGCTGTGCGGGGAAGCACACACCCAGCTGATCTGCAATGGGGGGAAGCACACAACCAGCTGATCAGCAATGCGGGGATGGATACTCCCAGCTGATCGGCAATGCGGGGAAGCACACACCCAGCTGATCGGCAATGCGGGGAAGGACACACCCAGCTGATCGGCAATGGGGGGAAGGACAGACCCAGCTGATCGGCAATGGGGGAAGCACACTCCCAGCTGATCGGCAATGTGGGGAAGCACACTCCCAGCTGATCGGCAATGTGGGGAAGCACACTCCCAGCTGATCGGCAATGTGGGGAAGCACACTCCCAGCTGATCGGCAATGTGGGGAAGCACACTCCCAGCTGATCGGCTGTGCGGGGAAGCACACACCCAGCTGATTGGCAATGCGGGGAAGCACACACCCAGCTGATCAGCAATGGGGGGAAGCACAGACCCAGCTGATCGGCAATGCGGGGAAGGACACTCCCAGCTGATCGGCAATGCGGGGAAGCACACACCCAGCTGATCGGCAATGGGGGGAAGGACACACCCAGCTGATCGGCAATGGGGGGATGGACACACCCAGCTGATCGGCAATGCGGGAAAGGACACACCCAGCTGATCGGCAAGTGGGGGAAGGACAGACCCAGCTGATCGGCAATGCGGGGAAGGACACACCCAGCTGATCGGCAATGGGGGGAAGGACACACCCAGCTGATCGGCAATGGGGGAAGCACACACCCAGCTGATCGGCAATGCGGGGAAGCACACACCCAGCTGATCGGCAATGGGGGGAAGCACACACCCAGCTGATCGGCAATGCGGGGGAAGGACAGACCCAGCTGATCGGCAATGCGGGGCAGCACACACCCAGCTGATCGGCAATGCGGGGAAGGACACACCCAGCTGATCGGCAATGTGGGGAAGCACACTCCCAGCTGATCGGCAATGTGGGGAAGCACACACCCAGCTGATCGGCAATGGGGGGAAGGACACACCCAGCTGATCGGCAATGGGGGGAAGCACACTCCCAGCTGATCGGCAATTGGGTAAAGGACACTCCCAGCTGATAGGCAATGGGGGGAAGCACACACCCAACTGATCGGCAATGGGGGGAGGCACACACCCAGCTGATCGGCAATGGGGTGAAGCACATACCCAGCTGATCGGCAATGGGGGGAAGCACACACCCATCTGATCAGCAATGCGGGGAAGGACACACCCAGCTGATCAGCAATGGGGGAAGCACAGACCCAGCTGATCGGCAATGCGGGGAAGGACACTCCCAGCTGATCGGCAATGCGTGGAAGCACACACCCAGCTGATCGGCAAAGGGGGGAAGCACACACCCAGCTGATCGGCAATGGGGGGAAGCACACACCCAGCTGATTGGCAGTGGGGGGAAGCACAATCCCAGCTGATCGGCAATGCGGGGGAAGCACACACCCAGCTGATCGGCAATGGGGGGAAGCACACACCCAGCTGATCGGCAATGGGGGAAGGACACACGCAGCTGATCGGCAATGCGGGGAAGCACACACCCAGCTGATCGGCAATGGGGGGAAGGACAGACCCAGCTGATCGGTAATGGGGGGAAAGACACACCCAGCTGATCGGCAATGCGGGGAAGCACACTACCAGCTGATCTGCAATGCGGGGATGGACACACCCAGCTGATCGACAATGGGGGGAAGGACACATCCAGCTGATCGGCAATGGGGGGAAGCACACACCCAGCTGATCGGCAATGCGGGGAAGCACACACCCAGCTGTTCGGCAATGGGGGGAGGCACACACCCAGCTGATCGGCAAAGGGGGGAAGCACACAGCCAGCAGATCGGCAATGGGGGGAAGCACACACCCAGCTGATCGGCAATGCGGGGACGCACATTCCAGCTGATCGGCAATGGGGGGGAAGGACACACCCAGCTGATCGGCAATGGGGTGAAGGACAGACCCAGCTGATCGGCAATGCGGGGAAGCACACTCCCAGCTGATCGGCAATGTGGGGAAGCACACTCCCAGCTGATCGGCAATGTGGGGAAGCACACTCCCAGCTGATCGGCTGTGCGGGGAAGCACACACCCAGCTGATCATCAATGGGGGGAAGCACACACCCAGCTGATCAGCAATGCGGGGATGGACACTCACAGCTGATCGGCAATGCAGGGAAGCACACACCCAGCTGATCGGCAATGCGGGGAAGGACACACCCAGCTGATCGGCAATGGGGGGGAAGGACACACCCAGCTGATCGGCAAAGGGGGGAAGGACAGACCCAGCTGATCGGCAATGCGGGGAAGCACAGACCCAGCTGATCGGCAATGTGGGGAAGCACACTCCCAGCTGATCGGCAATGTGGGGAAGCACACTCCCAGCTGATCGGCAATGTGGGGAAGCACACTCCCAGCTGATCGGCAATGTGGGGAAGCACACTCCCAGCTGATCGGCTGTGCGGGGAAGCACACACCCAGCTGATTGGCAATGCGGGGAACCACACACCCAGCTGATCAGCAATGGGGGGAAGCACAGACCCAGCTGATCGGCAATGCGGGGAAGGACACTCCCAGCTGATCGGCAATGCGGGGAAGCACACACCCAGCTGATCGTCAATGGGGGGAAGGACACACCCAGCTGATCGGCAATGGGGGGAAGAACACACCCAGCTGATCGGCAATGCGGGAAAGGACACACGCAGCTGATCGGCAATGGGGGGAAGGACAGACCCAGCTGATCGGCAATGCGGGGAAGGACACACCCAGCTGATCGGCAATGGGGGGAAGGACACATCCAGCTGATCGGCAATGGGGGAAGCACACACCCAGCTTATCGGCAATGCGGGGAAGCACACACCCAGCTGATCGGCAATGGGGGGAAGCACACACCCAGCTGATCGGCAATGCGGGGAAGGACAGACCCAGCTGATCGGCAATGCGGGGAAGCACACTCCCAGCTGATCGGCAATGTGGGGAAGCACACACCCAGCTGATCGGCAATGTGGGGAAGCACACACCCAGCTGATCGGCAATGGGGGGAAGGACAAACCCAGCTGATCGGCAATGCGGGGAAGCACACTCCCAGCTGATCGGCAATGTGGGGAAGCACACTCCCAGCTGATCGGCAATGGGGGGAAGGACATACCCAGCTGATCGGCAATGCGGGGAAGCACACACCCAGCTGATCAGCAATGGGGGGAAGCACACTTCCAGCTGATCGGCAATGTGGGGAAGGACACACCCAGCTGATCGGCAATGGGGGGAAGGACAGTCCCAGCTGGTCGGCAATGCGGGGAAGCACACACCCAGTTGATCGGCAATGGGGGGAAGCACACACCCAGTTGATCGGCAATGGGGGGAAGCACACACCCAGCTGATCGGCAATGCGGGGAAGGACACACCAAGCTGATCGGCAATGGGGGGAAGGACAGACCCAGCAAATCGGCAATGCGGGGAAGCACACACCCAGCTAATCGGCAATGCGGGGAAGGACACTCCCCACTGATCGGCAATGGGGGGAAGCACACACCCAGCTGATTGGCAATGCGGGGAAGGACACTCCCAGCTGATCGGCAATGGCGGGGAAGCACTGTCCCAGCTGATCGGCAATGTGGGGAAGCACACACCCAGCTGATTGGCAATGGGGGGAAGCACACTCCCAGCTGATCGGCAATGTGGGGAAGGACAGGCCCAGCTGATCGGCAATGCGGGGAAGGACAGACCCAGCTGATCGGCAATGGGGGGAAGCACACACCCAGCTGATCGGCAATGGGGGGAAGCACACACCCAGCTGATCGGCAATGCGGGGAAGCACACTCCCAGCTGATCGGCAATGCGGGGAAGCACACACCCAGCTGATCGGCAATGGGGGGAAGCACACACCCAGCTGATCGGCAATGGGGGGAAGCACACTCCCCGCTGATCGGCAATGCGGGGAAGCACACACCCAGCTGATCGGCAATGCGGGGAAGCACACTCCCAGCTGATCGGCAATGCGGGGAAGCACACACCCAGCTGATCGGCAATGGAGGGAAACACACTCCCAGCTGATCGGCAATGTGGGGAAGCACACACCCAGCTGATCGGCAATGGGGGGAAGCACACACCCAGCTGATCGGCAATGGGGGGAAGGACACACCCAACTGATCGGCAATGCGGGGAAGCACACACCCAGCTGATCGGCAATGCGGGGAAGCACACACCCAGCTGATCGGCAATGCGGGAAAGCACACTTCCAGCTGATCGGCAATGCGGGGAAGGACACACCCAGCTGATCGGCAATGTGGGGAAACACATACCCAGCTGATCGGCAATGAGGGGATGCACACTCCAAGCTGACCGGCAATGGGGGGAAGGACATACCCAGCTGATCGGCAATGGGGGGAAGCACACACCCAGCTGATCGGCAATGCGGGGAAGGACAGACCCAGCTGATTGGCAATGGGGGGAAGGACACACCCAGCTGATCGGCAATGCGGGGAAGCACCTACCCAGCTGATCTGCAATCGGTGGAAGCACACACCCAGCTGATCGGCAATGCGGGGAAGGACAGACCCAGCTGATCGGCAATGGGGGGAAGGACAGACCCAGCTGATCGGCAATGGGGGGAAGCACACACTCAGCTGATCGGCAATGGGGGGAGGCACACACACAGCTGATCGGCAATGCCTGGAAGCACATACCCAGCTGATCGGCAATGGGGGGAAGCGCACTCCCAGCTGATCGGCAATGCGGGGAAGCACACACCCAGCTGATCGGCCATGGGGGGGGGGAGACACACGAGCTGATCGGCAATGCGGGGAAGCACACACCCAGCTGATCGGCAATGGGGGGTGGCACACACCCAGCATATCGGCCATGGGGGGAAACACACACCCAGAATATCGGCAATGGGGGGAAGCACACACCCAGCTGATCGGCAATGGGGGGAAGCACACACCCAGCTGATCGGCAATGGGGGGAAGAACAGTCTCAGCTGATCGGCAATGCGGGGAAGCACACACTCCGCTGATCGGCAATGGGGGGAAGCTCACTCCCCGCTGATCGGCTATGGGGGTGGGTGAAGTACATATCCAGTTGATTGGCCATGGGGGGAGTCACACCTGCCCCTAGGAGTACAGGTCCACATGTCATTGAAAGGGGCAACACAGGTGGAGAAGGTAGTCAAGAAGGCATACGGCATGCTTTCCTTCATTGGCCGGGGCATTGAGTATAAGAATTGGCAAGTCATGTTGCAGCTGTATAGAACCTTAGTTAGGCCACACTTGGAGTATAGTGTTCAATTCTGGTCGCCACACTACCACAAGGATGTGGAGGCTTTAGAGAGGGTGCAGAAGAGATTTACCAGAATGTTGCCTGGTAGGGAGGGCATTAGCTATGAGGAGCGATTGAATAAACTCGGTTTGTCCTCACTGGAACGAAGGAGGTTGAGGGGCGACCTGATAGAGGTATACAAAATTATGAGGGGCATAGACAGAGTGGATAGTCAGAGGCTTTTCCCCAGGGTAGAGGGGTCAATTACTAGGGGGCATAGGTTTAAGGTGAGAGGGGCAAGGTTTAGAGTAGATGTACGAGGCAAGTTTTTTACGCAGAGGGTAGTGGGTGCCTGGAACTCGCTACCGGAGGAGGTGGTGGAAGCAGGGACGATAGGGACATTTAAGGGGCATCTTGAGAAATACATGAATAGGATGGGAATAGAAGGATATGGACCCAGGAAGTGTAGAAGATTGTAGTTTAGTCGGGCAGCTTGGTCGGCACGGGCTTGGAGGGCCGAAGGGCCTGTTCCTGTGCTGTACATTTCTTTGTTCTTTGTTCTTTGTACCCACCGATAGTCCTGGTAATGCAGAATGGTAAATCAGGGTGAGTCTGGCTGGGGCTGGTCAGTTTTACCGCCAGTGCGAGGAGAGAGATGCCCTGTGGCTGGGTTTTCCTCTCAGGATTTAATGAATTGAATAATTGAACTAAAGGGAACTTTCAGCACATTTTTCAACTGCTGCCTGAACTGAGTCTGTGTCACGGCGTAAATCGCAGTGTTTGTGCAGCAACTCAGGAGCTGCAGCATGAAGCCCAATTCCATAACATAATTATCTAACGATACAGACCCATACCCCAGAAACGACATCCGGCTCCATATAGAATAAACCATTACCGTTGACCATAACAGGATGAAGTTGGCGGAGATAACAAAGAGTAAGATGATGGATTTGCTGCGACTCTCCATCTCCGGGTCTCTGGCACTGTGCCCACTGCTGTGAGCCCGGAGTCTCCTGCGGGCCCTGCTGCTCAGGACAATGTGTCTGACGGTGAGAACATTGAGCAGCAGAATCAGGGCGAATGGAACACCCGGGGTTAGAATGTGGTGGAGGAACTCGATTGTCACCCAGACCGGAGAGGACCGAACACCCATTGTGACATCACAAAACCAGGGGGTGTTCCACAGCCGATACCCACCGGACAGCATCACCCCCCAGGAAATGTCCTTCAGACAGCTCAGCACAGCCACTGTCCCCAGAACCACAGCCGCCGCTTTCTCGCTGCAATATTTACTTTTCAGCCTCGGGCAACAAATGGCCACAAATCGATCAAAGGTGAAAGTGACGGTGAACCAGACAGAACAGTCAGTGGCTGCATAAAGCAGGGCGGCGTGGACATTACACACGGGGATGGACCACAGGAAATAAAACTGTTCCTTAAAAACAATGGGAATGTGTCTGAATATCAGGTCGAGAATCACGACCAGGAGATCCCCCACTGCCATGGCCAACAGGTAACAACTCACACATTTGGACAGCCCACAGTTTCTTCTCTTCAGGATCACAATTGTGATGAGGTTCACTGTGAGGGAGGGAAATACACAATGAAATTATACATCAGCCTGGGAAAGACATCACAAGTATGGTCGGTGTGGTGTTGAGGAAATCAAATAAATATATACTAACACACACACACACACACACACAGAGACAGTAACACACTCACACACACACAGACATACATACAGAGACAGTAACACACACATACACACAGACACTGACACACAAACACACACACACAGAGACAGTAACACACACTCACACACACAGACATACATACAGAGACAGTAACACACACATACACACAGACACTGACACACAAACACACACATACAGAGACAGTAACACACATACACACACACACGCACATACATACAGAGACAGTAACACACTCACACACACACACACATACATACAGAGACAGTAACACACACACAGACACTGACACACTCACACACACACACAGTAATACACTGACACACACACAGACACAAACACACACACACACACAGTAATACACTCACACACACAGACAAAAACACACTCACACATACAGACAATGACACACACTCACACACACACTTACAGTAATACACTTGCACACACACAGACAGAGACAGTAACACACACACACTGACACACAGACACACAGACAGTAACACACACACACGCACACTCACAGAGACAGTAACACACACACGCACACAGACACTGACACACAAACACACACATACAGAGACAGTAACACACACACACAGTAATACACTCACACACACGCACACAGACACTAACACAAACACAGACACTGACACACACTCACACACACACATACAGTAATACACTTACACACACAGACAGAGACAGTAATACACTCACACACACACAGACACTAACACACACACACACACACACACTATAATACACACACAGACACTCAGTGGTGTGCGGTGTGCTGGGTGTCTGATGGGGGTGTGGTACATTGTGTACTGTCAGTGGTGTGTGGTGTGCTGGGTGTCTGATGTGGGTGTGGTATATTGTGTACTGTCAGTGGTGTGCAGTGTGCTGAGTGTCTGATGGGGGTGTGGTACATTGTGTACTGTCAGTGGTGTGCGGTGTGCTGGGTGTCTGATGGGGGTGTGGTACATTGTGTACTGTCAGTGGTGTGTGGTGTGCTGGGTTTCTGATGGGTGTGTGGTACATTGTGTACTGTCAGTGGTGTGTGGTGTGCTGGGTGTCTGATGTGGGTGTGGTATATTGTGTACTGTCAGTGGTGTGCAGTGTGCTGAGTGTCTGATGGGGGTGTGGTACATTGTGTACTGTCAGTGGTGAGCGGTGTGCTGGGTGTCTGATGGGGGTGTGGTACATTGTGTACTGTCAGTGGTGAGCGGTGTGCTGGGTGTCTGATGGGGGTGTGGTACATTGTGTACTGTCAGTGGTGTGCGGTGTGCTGGGTGTCTGATGGGGGTGTGGTACATTGTGTACTGTCAGTGGTGTGCGGTGTGCTGGGTGTCTGATGGGGGTGTGGTACTTTGTGTACTGTCAGTGGTGTGTGGTGAGCTGGGTGTCTGATGGGGGTGTGGTACATTGTGTACTGTCAGTGGTGTGTGGTGTGCTGTGTGTCTGATGGGGGTGTGGTACATTGTGTACTGTCAGTGGTGTGTGGTGTGCTGTGTGTCTGATGGGGGTGTGGTACATTGTGTACTGTCAGTGGTGTGTGGTGTGCTGGGTGCCTGATGGGGGTGTGGTACATTGTGTACTGTCAGTGGTGTGCGGTGTGCTGTGTGTCTGATGGGGGTGTGGTACATTGTGTACTGTCAGTGGTGTGTGGTGTGCTGGGTGCCTGATGGGGGTGTGGTACATTGTGTACTGTCAGTGGTGTGTGGTGTGCTGGGTGCCTGATGGGGGTGTGGTACATTGTGTCCTGTCAGTGGTGAGCGGTGTGCTGGGTGTCTGATGGGTGTGTGGTACATTGTGTACTGTCAGTGGTGTGTGGTGTGTTGTGTGTCTGATGGGGGTGTGGTACATTGTGTACTGTCAGTGGTGTGCGGTGTGCTGTGTCCCTGATGGGGGTGTGGTACATTGTGTACTGTCAGTGTTGTGTGGTGTGCTGGGTGTCTGATGGGGGTGTGGTACATTGTGTACTGTCAGTGGTGTGTGGTGTGCTGGGTGTCTGATGGGGGTGTGGTACATTGTGTACTGTCAGTGGTGTGCGTTGTGCTGGGTGTCTGATGGGGCTGTGGTACATTGTGTACTGTCAGTGGTGTGCGGTGTTCTGGGTGTCTGATGGGGCTGTGGTACATTGTGTACTGTCAGTGGTGTGTGGTGTGCTGGGTGTCTGATGGGGGTGTGGTACATTGTGTACTGTCAGTGGTGTGCGGTGTGCTGGGTGTCTGATGGGGCTGTGGTACATTGTGTACTGTCAGTGGTGTGCGGTGTGCTGGCTGTCTGATGGGGGTGTGGTACATTGTGTACTGTCAGTGGTGTGTGGTGTGCTGGGTGTCTGATGGGAGTGTGGTACATTGTGTACTGTCAGTGGTGTACGGTGAGCTGGGTGCCTGATGGGGGTGTGGTACATTGTGTACTGTCCGTGGTGTGTGGTGTGCTGGGTGTCTGATGGGTGTGTGGTACATTGTGTACTGTCTGTGGTGTACGGTGAGCTGGGTGCCTGATGGGGGTGTGGTACATTGTGTACTGTCAGTAGTGTGTGGTGTGCTGGGTGTCTGTTGGGAGTGTGGTACATTGTGTACTGTCAGTGGTGTGTGGTGTGCTGGGTGTCTGATGGGGGTGTGGTACATTGTGTACTGTCAGTGGTGTGTGGTGTGCTGTGTCCCTGATGGGGGTGTGGTACATTGTGTACTGTCAGTGGTGTGTGGTGTGCTGGGTGTCTGATGGGGGTGTGGTACATTGTGTACTGTCAGTGGTTTGCGGTGTGCTGGGTGTCTAATGGGACTGTGGTACATTGTGTACTGTCAGTGGTGTGCGGTGAGCTGGGTGTCTGATGGGGGTGAGGTACATTGTGTACTGTCAGTGGTGTGCGGTGTGCTGGGTGTCTGATGGGACTGTGGTACATTGTGTACTGTCAGTGGTGTGTGGTGTGTTGGGTGTCTGATGGGGTTGTGATACATTGTGTACTGTCAGTGGTGTGCGGTGAGCTGGGTGCCTGATGGGGGTGTGATACATTGTGTACTGTCAGTGATGTGTGGTGTGCTGGGTGTCTGATGGGGCTGTGGCACATTGTGAACTGTCAGTGGTGTGTGGTGTGCTGGGTGCCTGATGGGGGTGTGGTACATTGTGCACTGTCAGTGGTGTGCGGTGTGCTGGGTGTCTGATGGCGGTGTGGTACATTGTGTGCTGTCAGTGGTGTGCGGTGTGCTGGGTGCCTGATGGGGGTGTGGTACATTGTGTACTGTCAGTGGTGTGTGGTGTGCTGGGTGTCTGATGGGGCTGTGGTACATTGTGTACTGTCAGTGGTGTGTGGTATGCTGGGTGCCTGATGGGGGTGTGGTACATTGTGTACTGTCAGTGGTGTGTGGTGTGCTGGGTGTCTGATGGGGTGTGGTACATTATGTACTGTCAGTGGTGTGTGGTGTGCTGGGTGCCTGATGGGGGTGTGGTACATTGTGTACTGTCAGTGGTGTGCGGTGTGCTGGGAGTCTGATGGGGGTGTGGTACATTGTGTACTGTCAGTGGTGTGTGGTGTGCTGGGTGCCTGATGGGGGTGTGGTACATTGTGTACTGTCAGTGGTGTGCGGTGTGCTGGGTGTCTGATGGGGGTGTGGTACATTGTGTACTGTCAGTGGTGTGTGGTGTGCTGGGTGTCTGATGGGTGTGTGGTGCATTGTGTACTGTCAGTGGTGTGCGGTGTGCTGGGTGCCTGATGGGGGTGTGGTACATTGTGTACTGTCAGTGGTGTGCGGTGTGCTGGGTGCCTGATGGGGGTGTGGTACATTGTGTACTGTCAGTGGTGTGCGGTGTGCTGGGAGTCTGATGGGGGTGTGGTACATTGTGTACTGTCAGTGGTGTGTGGTGTGCTGGGTGCCTGATGGGGGTGTGGTACATTGTGTACTGTCAGTGGTGTGCGGTGTGCTGGGTGTCTGATGGGGGTGTGGTACATTGTGTACTGTCAGTGGTGTGTGGTGTGCTGGGTGTCTGATGGGTGTGTGGTGCATTGTGTACTGTCAGTGGTGTGCGGTGTGCTGGGTGTCTGATGGGGCTGTGGTACATTGTGTACTGTCAGTGGTGTGTCGTGTGCTGGGTGTCTGATGGTGGTGTGGTACATTGTGTACTGTCAGTGGTGTGTGGTGTGCTGGGTGCCTGATGGGGGTGTGGTACATTGTGTACTGTCAGTGGTGTGCGGTGTGCTGGGTGTCTGATGGGGCTGTGGTACATTGTGTACTGTCAGTGGTGTGTGGTGCGCTGGGTGTCTGATGGGGCTGTGGTACATTGTGTAATGTCAGTGGTGTGCGGTGTGCTGGGTGTCTGTGGGGGTGTGGTACATTGTGTACTGTCAGTGGTGTGTGGTGCGCTGGGTGTCTGATGGGGCTGTGGTACATTGTGTAATGTCAGTGGTGTGCGGTGTGCTGGGTGTCTGATGGGGGTGTGGTACATTGTGACTGTCAGTGGTGTACGGTGAGCTGGGTGCCTGATGGGGGTGTGGTACATTGTGTACTGTCAGTGGTGTGTGGTGTGCTGGGTTTCTGATGGGAGTGTGGTACATTGTGTACTCTCAGTGGTGTGTGGTGTGCTGGGTGTCTGATGGGGGTGTGGTACATTGTGTACTGTCAGTGGTGTGTGGTGTGCTGTGTCCCTGATGGGGGTGTGGTACATTGTGTACTGTCAGAGGTGTGTGGTGTGCTGGGTGTCTGATGGGGGTGTGGTACATTGTGTACTGTCAGTGGTGTGTCGTGTGCTGGGTTTCTGATGGGTGTGTGGTACATTGTGTACTGTCAGTGGTGTGTGGTGTGCTGGGTGTCTGATGTGGGTGTGGTACATTGTGTACTGTCAGTGGTGTGCAGTGTGCTGAATGTCTGATGTGGGTGTGGTACATTGTGTACTGTCAGTGGTGTGCGGTGTGCTGGGTGTCTAATGGGGCTGTGGTACATTGTGTACTGTCAGTGCTGTGCGGTGTGCTGGGTGCCTGATGGGGGTGTGGTACATTGTGTACTGTCAGTGGTGTGCGGTGTGCTGGGTGTCTGATGGGGGTGTGGTACATTGTGTACTGTCAGTGGTGTGCGGTGTGCTGGGTGTCTGATGGGGCTGTGGTACATTGTGTACTGTCAGTGGTGTGCGGTGTGCTGGCTGTCTGATGGGGGTGTGGTACATTGTGTACTGTCAGTGGTGTACAGTGAGCTGGGTGCCTGATGGGGTTGTGGTACATTGTGTACTGTCAGTGGTGTGTGGTGTGCTGGGTGTCTGATGGGAGTGAGGTACATTGTGTACTGTCAGTGGTGTGTGGTGTGCGGGGTGCCTGATGGGGGTGTGGTACATTGTGTACTGTCAGTGGTGTGCGGTGTGCTGGGTGTCTGATGGGGGTGTGGTACATTGTGTACTGTCAGTGGTGTGTGGTGTGCTGTGTCCCTGATGGGGGTGAGTTACATTGTGTACTGTCAGTGGTGTGTGGTGTGCTGGGTGTCTGAAGGGGGTGTGGTGCATTGTGTACTGTCAGTGGTGTGCGGTGTGCTGGGTGTCTGATGGGACTGTGGTACATTGTGTACTGTCAGTGGTGTGCGATGAGCTGGGTGTCTGATGGGGGTGATGTACATTGTGTACTGTCAGTGGTGTGCGGTGTGCTGGGTGTCTGATGGGACTGTGGTACATTGTGTACTGTCAGTGGTGTGTGGTGTGCTGGGTGTCTGAAGGGGGTGTGGTACATTGTGTACTGTCAGTGGTGTGCGGTGTGCTGGGTGTCTGATGGGACTGTGGTACATTGTGTACTGTCAGTGGTGTGCGATGAGCTGGGTGTCTGATGGGGGTGATGTACATTGTGTACTGTCAGTGGTGTGCGGTGTGCTGGGTGTCTGATGGGACTGTGGTACATTGTGCACTGTCAGTGGTGTGTGGTGTGCTGGGTGTCTGATGGGGGTGTGGTACATTGTGTACTGTCAGTGGTGTGCGGTGTGCTGGGTGTCTGATGGGGGTGTGGTACATTGTGTACTGTCAGTGGTGTGCGGTGTGCTGGGTGTCTGATGGGACTGTGGTACATTGTGCACTGTCAGTGGTGTGTGGTGTGCTGGGTGTCTGATGGGGGTGTGGTACATTGTGTACTGTCAGTGGTGTGCGGTGAGCTGGGTGCCTGATGGGGGTGTGGTACATTGTGTACTGTCAGTGGTGTGCAGTGTGCTGGGTGTCTGATGGGGGTGTGGTACATTGTGTACTGTCAGTGGTGTGCGGTGTGCTGGGTGTCTGATGGGGGTGTGGTACATTGTGTACTGTCAGTGGTGTGCGGTGTGCTGGGTGCCTGATGGGGGTGTGGTACATTGTGTACTGTCAGTGGTGTGCGGTGTGCTGGGTGTCAGATGGGGCTGTGGCACATTGTGTACTGTCAGTGGTGTGCGGTGTGCTGGGTGTCTGATGGGGGTGTGGTACACTGTGTACTGTCAGTGGTGTGTGGTGTGCTGGGTGTCTGATGGGGGTGTGGTACATTGTGTACTGTCAGTGGTGTGCGGTGTGCAGGGTGTCTGATGGGGGTGTGGTACATTGTGTACTGTCAGTGGTGTGCGGTGTGCTGGGTGTCTGATGGGGGTGTGGTACACTGTGTACTGTCAGTGGTGTGTGGTGTGCTGGGTGTCTGATGGGGGTGTGGTACATTGTGTACTGTCAGTGGTGTGTGGTGTGCTGGGTGTCTGATGGGGGTGTGGTACATTGTGTACTGTCAGTGGCGTGTGGTGTGCTGGGTGTCTGATGGGGCTGTGGTACATTGTGTACTGTCAGTGGTGTGATGTGTGCTGTGTGCCTGATGGGGGTGTGGTACATTGTGCACTGTCAGTGGTGTGCGGTGTGCTGGGTGTCTGATGGGGGTGTGGTACATTGTGTACTGTCAGTGGTGTGCGGTGTGCTGGCTCCCTGATGGGGGTGTGGTACATTGTGTACTGTCAGTGGTGTGTGGTGTGCTGTGTGTCTGATGGGGCTGTGGTACATTGTGTACTGTCAGTGGTGTGTGGTGAGCTGTGTGCGTGATGGGGGTGTGGTACATTGTGTACTGTCAGTGGTGTGCGGTGTTCTGGGTGTCTGATGGGGGTGTGGTACATTGTGTACTGTCAGTGGTGTGCGGTGTGCTGGGTGCCTGATGGGGGTGTGGTACATTGTGTACTGTCAGTGGTGTGCGGTGTGCTGGGTGTCTGATGGGGGTGTGGTCCATTGTGTACTGTCAGTGGTGTGCGGTGTGCTGGGTGTCTGATGGGGCTGTGGTACATTGTGTACTGTCAGTGGTGTGCGGTGTGCTGGGTGCCTGATGGGGGTGTGGTACATTGTGTACTGTCAGTGGTGTGCGGTGTGCTGGGTGTCTGATGGGGGTGTGGTACATTGTGTACTGTCAGTGGTGTGCGGTGTGCTGGGTGTCTGCTGGGGCTGTGGTACATTGTGTACTGTCAGTGGTGTGTGGTGTGCTGGTTGTCTGATGGGGGTGTGGTACATTGTGTACTGTCAGTGGTGTGTGGTGTGCTGGGTGCCTGATGGGGGTGTGGTACATTGTGTACTGTCAGTGGTGTGTGGTGTGCTGGGTGTCTGATGGGGGTGTGGTACATTGTGTACTGTCAGTGGTGTGCGGTGAGCTGTGTGTGTGATGGGGGTGTGGTACATTGTGTACTGTCAGTGGTGTGTGGTGTGCTGGGTGTCTGATGGGGGTGTGGTACATTGTGTACTGTCAGTGGTGTGCGGTGTTCTGGGTGTCTGATGGGGGTGTGGTACATTGTGTAATGTCAGTGGTGTGTGGTGTGCTGGGTGTCTGATGGGGGTGTGGTACATTGTGTACTGTCAGTGGTGTGTGGTGTGCTGAGTGTCTGATGGGGCTGTGGTACATTGTGTACTGTCAGTGGTGTGCGGTGTGCTGGGTGTCTAATGGGGCTGTGGTACATTGTGTACTGTCAGTGGTGTGTGGTGTGCTGGGTGTCTGATGGGGGTGTGGTACATTGTGTGCTGTCAGTGGTGTGCGGTGTGCTGGGTGCCTGATGGGGGTGTGGTACATTGTGTGCTGTCAGTGGTGTGCGGTGTGCTGGGTGTCTGATGGGGGTGTGGTACATTGTGTGCTGTCAGTGGTGTGCGGTGTGCTGGGTGTCTGTTGGGGCTGTGGTACATTGTGTACTGTCAGTGGTGTGTGGTGTGCTGAGTGCCTGATGGGGGTGTGGTACATTGTGTACTGTCAGTGGTGTGTGGTGTGCTGGGTGTCTGATGGGGGTGTTGTACATTGTGTACTGTCAGTGATGTGTGGTGCGCTGGGTGTCTGATGGGGCTGTGGTACATTGTGTACTGTCAGTGGTGTGTGGTGTGCTGGGTGTCTGATGGGGCTGTGGTACATTGTGTAATGTCAGTGGTGTGCGGTGTGCTGGGTGTCTGATGGGGGTGTGGTACATTGTGTACTGTCAGTGGTGTGCGGTGTGCTGGGTGCCTGATGGGGGGGTGGTACATTGTGTACTGTCAGTGGTGTGCGGTGTGCTGGGTGTCTGATGGGCTGTGGTACATTGTTTACTGTCAGAGGTGTTTGGTGTGCTGGGTGCCTGATGGGGATATGGTACATTGTGTACTGTCAGTCGTGTGCGGTGTGCTGGGTGTCTGATGGGGCTGTGGTACATTATGTACTGTCAGTAGTGTGCGGTGTGCTGCGTGTCTGATGGGGGTGAGGTACATTGTGTACTGTCAGTGGTGTGCGGTGTGCTGGGTGTCTGATGGGGGTGTGGTACATTGTGTACTGTCAGTGGTGTGCGGTGTGCTGGGTGCCTGATGGGGGTGTGGTACATTGTGTACTGTCAGTGGTGTGCGGTTTGCTGGGTGCCTGATGGGGGTGTGCTCCATTGTGTACTGTCAGTGGTGTACGTTGTGCTGGGTGTCTGATGGGAGTGTGGTACATTGTGTACTGTCAGTGGTGTGCGGTGAGCTGGGTGCCTGATGGGGCTGTGGTACATTGTGTACTGTCAGTGGTGTGCGGTGTGCTGGGTGTCTGATGTGGCTGTGGTAGATTGTGTACTGTCAGTGGTGTGCGGTGTGCTGGGTTTCTGATGGGACTGTGGTACATTGTGTACTGTCAGTGGTGTGTGGTGTGCTGGGTGCCTGATGGGCCTGTGGTACATTGTGTACTGTCAGTGGTGTGCGGTTTGCTGGGTGCCTGATGGGGGTGTGGTACATTGTGTACTGTCAGTGGTGTTTGGTGTGCTGGGTGTCTGATGGGGGTGTGGTACATTGTGTACTGACAGTGGTGTGCGGTGTCCTGGGTGTCTGATGGGGGTGTGGTACATTGTGTACTGTCAGTGGTGTGCGGTGTGCTGGGTGCCTGATGGGGGTGTGGTACATTGTGTACTGTCAGTGGTGTGTGGTGTGCTGGGTGCCTGATGGGGCTGTGGTACATTGTGTACTGTCAGTGGTGTGATGTGTGCTGTGTGCCTGATGGGGGTGTGGTACATTGTGTACTGTCAGTGGTGTGTGGTGTGCTGGGTGCCTGATGGGGCTGTGGTACATTGTGTACTGTCAGTGGTGTGCAGTCTGCTGGGTTCCTGATGGGGCTGTGGTACATTGTGTACTGTCAGTGGTGTTTGGTGTGCTGGGTGTCTGATAGGGGTGTGGTACATTGTGTACTGTCAGTGGTGTGTGGTGTGCTGGGTGCATGATGGGGGTGTGGTACATTGTGTACTGTCAGTGGTGTGCGGTGTGCTGGGTGTCTGATGGGGGTGTGGTACATTGTGTACTGTCAGTGGTGTGTGGTGTGCTGGGTGCCTGATGGGGCTGTGGTACATTGTGTACTGTCAGTGGTGTGTGGTGTGCTGGGTGTCTGATGGGGGTGTGGTACATTGTGTGCTGTCAGTGGTGTGCGGTGTGCTGGGTGCCTGATGGGGGTGTGGTACATTGTGTACTGTCAGTGGTGTGCGGTGTGCTGGGTGTCTGATGGGGCTGTGGTACATTGTGTACTGTCAGTGGTGTGTGGTGTGCTGGGTGTCTGATGGGGGTGTGGTACATTGTGTACTGTCAGTGGTGTGCGGTGTGCTGGGTGTCTGATGGGGCTGTGGTACATTGTGTACTGTCAGTGGTGTGCGGTGAGCTGGGTGTCTGATGGGGCTGTGGTACATTGTGTAATGTCAGTGGTGTGTGGTGTGCTGAGTGCCTGATGGGGGTATGGTACATTGTGTACTGTCAGTGGTGTGCGGTGTGCTGGGTGTCTGATGGGGGTGTGGTACATTGTGTACTGTCAGTGGTGTGTGGTGTGCTGGGTGTCTGATGGGGCTGTGGTACATTGTGTACTGTCAGTGGTGTGTGGTGTGCTGTGTCTGATGGGGGTGTGGTACATTGTGTACTGTCAGTGGTGTGTGGTGTGCTGAGTGCCTGATGGGGGTGTGGTACATTGTGTACTGTCAGTGGTGTGCGGTGTGCTGGGTGCCTGATGGGGGTGTGGTACATTGTGTACTGTCAGTGGTGTGTGGTGTGCTGGGTGTCTGATGGGGCTGTGGTACATTGTGTACTGTCAGTGGTGTGCGGTGTGCTGGGTGTCTGATGGGGCTGTGGTACATTGTATACTGTCAGTGGTGTGCGGTGTGCTGGGTGTCTGATGGGGGTGTCGTACATTGTGTACTGTCAGTGGTGTGTGGTGTGCTGTGTCTGATGGGGGTGTGGTACATTGTGTACTGTCAGTGGTGTGCGGTGTGCTGGGTGTCTGATGGGGGTGTCGTACATTGTGTACTGTCAGTGGTGTTCGGTGTGCTGGGTGTCTGATGGGGGTGTGGTACATTGTGTAATGTCAGTGGTGTGTGGTGTGCTGAGTGCCTGATGGGGGTGTGGTACATTGTGTACTGTCAGTGGTGTGCGGTGTGCTGGGTGCCTGATGGGGGTGTGGTACATTGTGTACTGTCAGTGGTGTGTGGTGTGCTGGGTGTCTGATGGGGCTGTGGTACATTGTGTACTGTCAGTGGTGTGCGGTGTGCTGGGTGTCTGATGGGGGTGTGGTACATTGTGTACTGTCAGTGGTGTGCGGTGTGCTGGGTGTCTGATGGGGGTGTCGTACATTGTGTACTGTCAGTGGTGTGTGGTGTGCTGTGTCTGATGGGGGTGTGGTACATTGTGTACTGTCAGTGGTGTGCGGTGTGCTGGGTGTCTGATGGGGGTGTCGTACATTGTGTACTGTCAGTGGTGTGTGGTGTGCTGTGTCTGATGGGGCTGTGGTACATTCTGCACTGTCAGTGGTGTGCGGTGTACTGTGTCCCTGATGGGGGTGTGGTACATTGTGTACTGTCAGTGGTGTGTGGTGTGCTGTGTCTGATGGGGGTGTGGTACATTGTGTACTGTCAGTGGTGTGCGGTGAGCTGGGTGTCTGATGGGGGTGTGGTACAATGTGTACTGTCAGTGGTGTGCGGTGTGCTGGGTGTCTGATGGGGCTGGGGTACATTGTGTACTGTCAGTGGTGTGCGGTGTGCTGGGTGTCTGATGGGGCTGGGGTACATTGTGTACTGTCAGTGGTGTGCTGTGTGCTGGGTGCCTGATGGGGGTGTGGTACATTGTGTACTGTCAGTGGTGTGCTGTGTGCTGGGTGTCTGATGGGGCTGGGGTACATTGTGTACTGTCAGTGGTGTGCGGTGTGCTGGGTGTCTGATGGGGCTGGGGTACATTGTGTACTGTCAGTGGTGTGCTGTGTGCTGGGTGTCTGATGGGGGTGTGGTACATTGTGCACTGTCAGTGGTGTGCGGTGTGCTGGGTGTCTGATGGGGGTGTGGTACATTGTGTACTGGCAGTGGTGTGCGGTGAGCTGGGTGTCTGATGGGGCTGTGGTACATTGTGTACTGTCAGTGGTGTGCGGTGTGCTGGGTGCCTGATGGGGCTGTGGTACATTGTGTACTGTCAGTGGTGTGCGGTGTTCTGGGTGTCTGATGGGGGTGTGGTACATTGTGTACTGTCAGTGGTGTGTGGTGTGCTGGGTGTCTGTTGGGGCTGTGGTACATTGTGTACTGTCAGTGATGTGCGGTGTGCTGGGTGTCTGATGGGGGTGTGGTACATTGTGTACTGTCAGTGGTGTGCGGTGAGCTGGGTGTCTGATGGGGCTGTGGTACATTGTGTACTGTCAGTGGTGTGTGGTGTGCTGGGTGTCTGATGGGGGTGTGGAACATTGTGTACTGTCAGTGGTGTGCGGTGTGCTGGGTGCCTGATGGGGGTGTGGTACATTGTGTACTGTCAGTGGTGTGTGGTGTGCTGGGTGCCTGATGGGGGTGTGGTACATTGTGTACTGTCAGTGGTGTGTGGTGTGCTGGGTGCCTGATGGGGGTGTGGTACATTGTGTACTGTCAGTGGTGTGCAGTGTGCTGGGTGCCTGATGGGGGTGTGGTACATTGTGTACTGTCAGTGGTGTGTGGTTTGCTGGGTGCCTGATGGGGGTGTGGTACATTGTGTACTGTCAGTGGTGTGCGGTGTGCTGGGTGTCTGATGGGGCTGTGGTACATTGTGTACTGTCAGTGGTGTGCAGTGTGCTGGGTGTCTGATGGGGGTGTGATACATTATGTAGTGTCAGTGGTGTGCGGTGTGCTGGGTGTCTGATGGGGGTGTGGTACATTGTGTACTGTCAGTGGTGTGCGGTGTGCTGGGTGTCTAATGGGGGTGTGGTACATTGTGTACTGTCAGTGGTGTGCGGTGTGCTGGGTGTCTGATGGGGGTGTGGTACATTGTGTACTGTCAGTGGTGTGCGGTGTGCTGGTTGTCTAATGGGGGTGTGGTACTTTGTGTACTGTCAGTGGTGTGCGGTGTGCTGGGTGTCTAATGGGGGTGTGGTACATTGTGTACTGTCAGTGGTGAGCGGTGTGCTGGGTCTCTGATGGGGGTGTGGTACATTGTGTACTGTCAGTGTGTGTGGTGTGCTGGGTGTCTGATGGGGGTGTGGTACATTGTGTACTGTCAGTGGTGTGCGGTGTTCTGGGTGTCTGATGGGGGTGTGGTACATTGTGTACTGTCAGTGGTGTGCGGTGTGCTGGGTGTCTGATGGGGGTGTGGTACATTGTGTACTGTCAGTGGTGTGCGGTGTGCTGGGTGCCTGATGGGGGTGTGGTACATTGTGTACTGTCAGTAGTGTGTGGTGTGCTGGGTGCCTGATGGGGCTGTGGTACATTGTGTACTGTCAGTGGTGTGCAGTGTGCTGGGTGTCTAATGGGGGTGTGGTACATTGTGTACTGTCAGTGGTGTGCGGTGTGCTGGGTGTCTGATGGGGGTGTGGTACATTGTGTACTGTCAGTGGTGTGCGGTGTGCTGGGTGTCTGATGGGGGTGTGGTACATTGTGTACTGTCAGTGGTGTGCGGTGTGCTGGGTGTCTGATGGGTGTGTGGTACATTGTGTACTGTCAGTGGTGTGTGGTGTGCTGGGTGTCTGATGAGGATGTGGTACATTGTGTACTGTCAGTGGTGTGCAGTGTGCTGGGTGTCTGATGGGGGTGTGATACATTATGTAGTGTCAGTGGTGTGTGGTGTGCTGGGTGTCTGATGGGGGTGTGGTACATTGTGTACTGTCAGTGGTGTGCGGTGTGCTGGGTGTCTGATGAGGATGTGGTACATTGTGTACTGTCAGTGGTGTGCAGTGTGCTGGGTGTCTGATGGGGGTGTGATACATTATGTAGTGTCAGTGGTGTGTGGTGTGCTGGGTGTCTGATGGGGGTGTGGTACATTGTGTACTGTCAGTGGTGTGCGGTGTGCTGGGTGTCTGATGAGGATGTGGTACATTGTGTACTGTCAGTGGTGTGCAGTGTGCTGGGTGTCTGATGGGGGTGTGATACATTATGTAGTGTCAGTGGTGTGTGGTGTGCTGGGTGTCTGATGGGGGTGAGGTACATTGTGTACTGTCAGTGGTGTGCGGTGTGCTGGGTGTCTGATGGGGCTGTGGTACATTGTGTAATGTCAGTGGTGTGCGGTGTGCTGGGTGCCTGATGGGGGTGTGGTACATTGTGTACTGTCAGTGGTGTGCGGTGTGCTGGGTGTCTGATGGGGGTGTGGTACATTGTGTACTGTCAGTGGTGTGCGGTGTGCTGGGTGTCTGATGGGGGTGTGGTACATTGTGTACTGTCAGTGGTGTGCGGTGTGCTGGGTGTCTGATGGGGGTGTGGTACATTGTGTACTGTCAGTGGTGTGCGGTGTGCTGGGTGTCTGATGGGGGTGTGGTACATTGTGTACTGTCAGTGGTGTGCGGTGTGCTGGGTGTCTGATGGGGGTGTGGTACATTGTGTACTGTCAGTGGTGTGCGGTGTGCTGGGTGTCTGATGGGGGTGTGGTACATTGTGTACTGTCAGTGGTGTGCGGTGTGCTGGGTGTCTGATGGGGGTGTGGTACATTGTGTACTGTCAGTGGTGTGCGGTGTGCTGGGTGTCTGATGGGGGTGTGGTACATTGTGTACTGTCAGTGGTGTGCGGTGTGCTGGGTGTCTGCTGGGGGTGTGGGACATTGTGTACTGTCAGTGGTGTGCGGTGTGCTGGGTGTCTGATGGGGGTGTGGTACATTGTGTACTGTCAGTGGTGTGCGGTGTGCTGGGTGTCTGATGGGGGTGTGGTACATTGTGTACTGTCAGTGGTGTGCGGTGTGCTGGGTGTCTGATGGGGGTGTGGTACATTGTGCACTGTCAGTGGTGTGTGGTATGCTCGGTGTCTGATGGGGGTGTGGTACATTGTGTACTGTCAGTGGTGTGCGGTGTGCTGGGTGTCTGATGGGGCTGGGGTACATTGTGTACTGTCAGTGGTGTGCGGTGTGCTGGGTGCCTGATGGGGCTGTGGTACATTGTGTACTGTCAGTGGTGTGCGGTGTGCTGGGTGTCTGATGGGGGTGTGATACATTGTGTACTGTCAGTGGTGTGCGGTGTTCTGGGTGTCTGATGGGGGTGTGGTACATTGTGTACTGTCAGTGGTGTGCGGTGTGCTGGGTGTCTGCTGGGGGTGTGGGACATTGTGTACTGTCAGAGGTGTGTGGTGTGCTGGGTGTCTGATGGGGCTGTGGTACATTGTGTACTGTCAGTGGTGTGCGGTGTGCTGGGTGCCTGATGGGGGTGTGGTACATTGTGTACTGTCAGTGGTGTGCGGTGTGCTGGGTGCCTGATGGGGGTGTGGTACATTGTGTACTGTCAGTGGTGTGTGGTGTGCTGGGTGCCTGATGGGGCTGTGGTACATTGTGTACTGTCAGTGGTGTGCGGTGTGCTGGGTGCCTGATGGGGGTGTGGTACATTGTGTACTGTCAGTGGTGTGCGGTGTGCTGGGTGTCTGATGGGGGTGTGGTACATTGTGTACTGTCAGTGGTGTGCGGTGTGCTGGGTGTCTGATGGGGGTGTGGTACATTGTGTACTGTCAGTGGTGTGCGGTGTGCTGGGTGTCTGCTGGGGGTGTGGGACATTGTGTACTGTCAGAGGTGTGTGGTGTGCTGGGTGTCTGATGGGGCTGTGGTACATTGTGTACTGTCAGTGGTGTGCGGCGTGCTGGGTGCCTAATGGGTCTGTGGTACATTGTGTACTGTCAGTGGTGTGTGGTGTGCTGGGTGCCTGATGGGGGTGTGGTACATTGTGTACTGTCAGTGGTATGCGGTGTGCTGGGTGTCTGATGGGGGTGTGGTACAATGTGTACTGTTAGTGGTGTGCGGTGTGCTGGGTGTCTGATGGGGGTGTGGTACATTGTGTACTGTCAGTGGTGTGCGGTTTGCTGGGTGTTTGATGGGGGAGTGGTATATTGTATACTGTCAGTGGTGTGTGGTGTGCTGGGTGTCTGATGGGTCTGTGGTACATTGTGTACTGTCAGTGGTGTGTGGTGTGCTGGGTGTCTGATGGGTCTGTGGTACATTGTGTACTGTCAGTGGTGTGTGGTGTGCTGGGTGTTTGATGGGGCTGTGGTACATTGTGCACTGTCAGTGGTGTGCGGTGTGCTGGGTGCCTGATGGGGGTGTGGTACATTGTGTACTGTCAGTGGTGTGCGGTGTGCTGGGTGTCTGATGGGGTTGTGGTACATTGTGTACTGTCAGTGGTGTGCGGTGTGCCTGGTGTCTGAATGGGGTGTGGTACTGTCAGTGGTGTGCGGTGTGCTGGGTGTCTGATGGGGCTGTGGTACTTTGTGTACTGTGAGTGGTGTGTGGTGTGCTGGGTGTCTGATGGGGTTGTGGTACATTGTGTACTGTCAGTGGTGTGCGGTGTGCTGGGTGTCTGATGGGGTTGTGGTACATTGTGTACTGTCAGTGGTGTGCGGTGTGCCTGGTGTCTGAATGGGGTGTGGTACTGTCAGTGGTGTGCGGTGTGCTGGGTGTCTGATGGGGCTGTGGTACTTTGTGTACTGTGAGTGGTGTGTGGTGTGCTGGGTGTCTGATGGGGGGTGTGGTACATTGTTTACTGTCAGTGGTGTGCGGTGTGCTGGGTGTCTGATGGGGGTGTGGTACATTGTGTCCTGTAAGTGGTGTGTGGTGTGCTGGGTGTCTGATGGGGGTGTGGTACATTGTTTACTGTCAGTGGTGTGTGGTGTGCTGGGCATCTGATGGGGGGTGTGGTACATTGTGTACTGTCAGTGGTGTGTGGTGTGCTGGGTGTCTGATGGGGGTGTGGTACATTGTGTACTGTCAGTAGTGTGTGGTGTGTTGGGTGTCTGATGGGGCTGTGGTACATTGTGTACTGTCAGTGGTGTGTGGTGTGCTGGGTGTCTGATGGGGGTGTGGTACATTGTGTACTGTCAGTGGTGTGCGGTGTGCTGGGTGTCTGATGGGGGTGTGGTACATTGTGTACTGTCAGTGGTGTGCGGTGTGCTGGGTGTCTGATGGGGCTGTGGTACATTGTGTACTGTCAGTGTTGTGCGGCGTGCTGGGTGCCTAATGGGTCTGTGGTACATTGTGTACTGTCAGTGGTGTGTGGTGTGCTGGGTGTCTGATGGGGGTGTGGTACATTGTGTACTGTCAGTGGTATGCGGTGTGCTGGGTGTCTGATGGGGGTGTGGTACAATGTGTACTGTTAGTGGTGTGCGGTGTGCTGGGTGTCTGATGGGGGTGTGGTACATTGTGTACTGTCAGTGGTGTGCGGTGAGCTGGGTGTCTGATGGGGCTGTGGTAAATTGTGTACTGTCAGTGGTGTGCGGTTTGCTGGGTGTCTGATGGGGGTGTGGTACATTGTGTACTGTCAGTGGTGTGCGGTGTGCTGGGTGTCTGATGGGGGTGTGGTACATTGTGTACTGTCAGTGGTGTGTGGTGTGCTGGGTGCCTGATGGGGGTGTGGTACATTGTGTACTGTCAGTGGTGTGTGGTGTGCTGGGTGTTTGATGGGGCTGTGGTACATTGTGTACTGTCAGTGGTGTGCGGTGTGCTGGGTGTCTGATGGGGGAGTGGTATATTGTGTACTGTCAGTGGTGTGTGGTGTGCTGGGTGTCTGATGGGGGTGTGGTATATTGTGTACTGTCAGTGGTGTGTGGTGTGCTGGGTGTCTGATGGGGGTGTGGTACATTGTGTACTGTCAGTGGTGTGTGGTGTGCTGGGTGTCTGATGGGTCTGTGGTACATTGTGTACTGTCAGTGGTGTGTGGTGTGCTGGGTGTTTGATGGGGCTGTGGTACATTGTGCACTGTCAGTGGTGTGCGGTGTGCTGGGTGCCTGAAGGGGGTGTGGTACATTGTGTACTGTCAGTGGTGTGCGGTGTGCCTGGTGTCTGAATGGGGTGTGGTACTGTCAGTGGTGTGCGGTGTGCTGGGTGTCTGATGGGGGTGTGGTACATTGTGTACTGTCAGTGGTGTGTGGTGTGCTGGGTGTCTGATGGCGGTGTGGTACGTTGTGTACTGTCAGTGGTGTGCGGTGTGCTGGGTGCCTGATGGGGGTGTGGTATATTGTGTACTGTCAGTGGTGTGTGGTGTGCTGGGTGTCTGATGGGGCTGTGGTTAATTGTGTACTGTCAGTGGTGTGCGGTGTACTGGGTGCCTGATGGGGGTGTGGGTACATTGTGTACTGTCAGTGGTGTGCGGTGTGCTGGGAGCCTGATGAGGGTGTGGTACATTGAGTACTGTCAGTGGTGTGTGGTGTGCTGGGTGCCTGATGGGGGTGTGGTCTATTGTGTACTGTCAGTGGTGTGCGGTGTGCTGGGTGTCTGATGGGGCTGTGGTACATTGTGTACTGTCAGTGGTGTGCGGTGTGCTGGGTGTCTGATGGGGGTTTTGTACATTGTGTACTGTCAGTGGTGTGCGGTGTGCTGGGTGCCTGATGGGGGTGTGGTACATTGTGTACTGTCAGTGGTGTGCGGTGTGCTGGGTGTCTGATGGGGCTGTGGTACATTGTGTACTGTCAGTGGTGTGCGGTGTGCTGGGTGTCTGATGGGAGTGTGGTACATTGCGTACTGTCAGTGGTGTGCGGTGTGCTGGGTGCCTGATGGGGCTGTGGTACATTGTGTACTGTCAGTGGTGTGTGGTTTGCTGGGTGTCTGGTGGGGGTGTGGTACATTGTGTACTGTCAGTGGTGTGCGGTGTGCTGGGTGCCTGATGGGGGTGTGGTACATTGTGAACTGTCAGTGGTGTGTGGTGTGCTGGGTGTCTGATGGGGGTGTGGTACATTGTGTACTGTCAGTGGCGTGCGGTGTGCTGGGTGTCTGATGGGGGTGTGGTACATTGTGTACTGTCAGTGGTGTGCGGTGTGCTGGGTGTCTGATGGGGGTGTGGTACATTGTGTACTGTCAGTGGTGTGCGGTGTGCTGGGTGTCAGATGGGGGTGTGGTACATTGTGTACTGTCAGTGGTGTGCGGTGTGCTGGGTGTCTGATGGGGCTGTGGTACATTGTGTACTGTCAGTGGTGTGTGGTGAGCTGGGTCCCTGATGGGGCTGTGGTACATTGTGTACTGTCAGTGGTGTGCGGTGTGCTGGGTGTCTGATGGGGGTGTGGTACATTGAGTACTGTCAGTGGTGTGCGGTGTGCTGGGTGTCTGATGGGGATGTGGTTCATTGTGTACTGTCAGTGGTGTGCGGTGTGCTGGGTGTCTGATGGGGGTGTGGTACATTGTGTACTGGCAGTGGTGTGCGGTGTGCTGGGCGCCTGATGGGGGTGTGGGTACATTGTGTACTGTCAGTGGTGTGCGGTGTGCTGGGTGTCTGATGGGGGTCGGTACATTGTGTACTGTCAGTGGTGTGCGGTGTGCTGGGTGTCTGATGGGGCTGTGGTACATTGTGTACTGTCAGTGGTGTGCGGTGTGCTGGGTGCCTGATTGGGCTGTGGTACATTGTGTACTGACAGTGGTGTGCGGTGTGCTGTGTCCGATGGGGGTGTGGTACATTGTGTACTGTCAGTGGTGTGCGGTGTGCTGGGTGCCTGATGGGGCTGTGGTACATAGTGTACTGTCAGTGGTGTGCGGTGTGCTGGGTGTCTGTTGGGGCTGTGGTACATTGTGTACTGTCAGTGGTGTGCGGTGTGCTGGGTGTCTGATGGGGGTGTGGTGCATTGTGTACTGTCAGTGGTGTGCGGTGTGCTGGGTGTCTGATGGGGCTGTGGTACATTGTGTACTGCCAGTGGTGTGTGGTGTGCTGGGTGTCTGATGGGGGTGTGGTACATTGTGTACTGACAGTGGTGTGTGGTGTGCTGGGTGTCCGATGGGGGTGTGGTACATTGTGTACTGTCAGTGGTGAGTGGTGTGCTGGGTGTCTGATGGGGGTGTGGTACATTGTGTACTGTCATTGGTGTGTGGTGTGCTGGGTGTCCGATGGGGGTGTGGTGCATTGTGTACTGTCACTGGTGTGCGGTGTGCTGTGTCCGATGGGGGTGTGGTACATTGTGTACTGTGAGTGGTGTGCGGTGTGCTGGGTGTCTGATGGGGGTGTGGTTCATTGTGTACTGCCAGTGGTGTGTGGTGTGCTGGGTGTCTGATGGGGGTGTGGTACATTGTGTACTGTCAGTGGTGTGCGGTGTGCTGGGTGTCTGATGGGGCTGTGGTTCATTGTGTACTGCCAGTGGTGTGTGGTGTGCTGGGTGTCTGATGGGGGTGTGGTACATTGTGTACTGACAGTGGTGTGTGGTGTGCTGGGTGTCCGATGGGGGTGTGGTACATTGTGTACTGACAGTGGTGTGTGGTGTGCTGGGTGTCTGATGGGGGTGTGGTACATTGTGTACTGTCAGTGGTGTGTGGTGTGCTGGGTGTCCGATGGGGGTGTGGTACATTGTGTACAGACAGTGGTGTGTGGTGTGCTGGGTGTCTGATGGGGGTGTGGTAAATTGCGTACTGTCAGAGGTGTGCGGTGTGCTGGGTGTCTGATGGGACTGTGATACATTGTGTACTGTCAGTGGTGTGCGGTGTGCTGGGTGTCTGTTGGGGCTGTGGTACATTGTGTACTGCAGTGGTGTGCGGTGTGCTGGGTGTCTGATGGGGGTGTGGTACATTGTGTACTGTCAGTGGTGTGCGGTGTGCTGAGTGTCTGATGGGGGTGTGGTACATTGTGTACTGTCAGTGGTGTGCGGTGTGCTGGGTGTCTGATGGGGGTGTGGTACATTGTGTACTGTCAGTGGTGTGCGGTGTGCTGGGTGTCTGATGGGGCTGTGGTACATTGTGTACTGTCAGTGGTGTGCGGTGTGCTGGGTGCCTGATGGGGGTGAGGTACATTGTGTACTGTCAGTGGTGTGGGGTGAGCTGGGTGCCTGATGGGGCTGTGGTACATTGTGTACTGTCAGTGTTGTGCGGTGTGCTGGGTGCCTGATGGTGGTGTGGTACATTGTGTACTGTCAGTGGTGTGCGGTGTGCTGGGTGCCTGATGGGGATGTGGTACATTGTGTACTGTCAGTGGTGTGCGGTGTGCTGGGTGCCTGATGGGGGTGTGGTACATTGTGTACTGTCAGTGGTGTGCGGTGTGCTGGATGTCTGATGTGGCTGTGGTACATTGTGTACTGTCAGTGGTGTGCGGTGTGCTGGGTGCCTGTTGAGGGTGTGGTACATTGTGTACTGTCAGTGGTGTGCGGTGTGCTGGGTGTCTGATGGGGGTGTGGTACATTGTGTACTGTCAGTGGTGTGCTGGGTGTCTGATGGGGGTGTGGTACATTGTGTACTGTCAGTGGTGTGTGGTGTGCTGGGTCCCTGATGGGGCTGTGGTACATTGTGTACTGTCAGTGGTGTGTGGGGTGCTGGGTGTCTGATGGGGGTGTGGTACATTGTGTACTGTCAGTGGTGTGCTGGGTGTCTGATGGGGGTGTGGTACATTGTGTACTGTCAGTGGTGTGTGGTGTGCTGGGTCCCTGATGGGGCTGTGGTACATTGTGTACTGTCAGTGTTGTGTGGTGTGCTGGGTGTCTGATGGGGCTTTGGTACATTGTGTACTGTCAGTGGTGTGCTGGGTGTCTGATGGGGGTGTGGTACATTGTGTACTGTCAGTTGTGTGCAGTGTGCTGGGTATCTGATGGGGGTGTGGTACATTGTGTACTGTCAGTGGTGTGTGGTGTGCTGGGTGTCTGATGGGGGTGTGGTACATTGTGTACTGTCAGTGGTGTGCGGTGTGCTGGGTGTCTGATGGGGGTGTGGTACATTGTGTACTGTCAGTGGTGTGCGGTGAGCTGGGTGCCTGATGGGGGTGTGGTACATTGTGAACTGTCAGTGTTGTGCGGTGTGCTGGGTGTCTGATGGGGGTGTGGTACATTGTGTACTGTCAGTGGTGTGCGGTGTGCTGGGTGCCTGATGGGTCTGTGGTACATTGTGTACTGTCAGTGGTGTGGGGTGAGCTGGGTGTCTGATGGGGGTGTGGTACATTGTGTACTGTCAGTGGTGTGCGGTGTGCTGGGTGTCTGATGGGGGTGTGGTACATTGTGCACTGTCAGTGGTGTGTGGTGTGCTGGGTGTCTGATGGGGCTGTGGTACATTGTGTACTGTCAGTGGTGTGCGGTGTGCTGGGTGTCTGATGGGGGTGTGGTACATTGTGTACTGTCAGTGGTGTGGGGTGAGCTGGGTGTCTGATGGGGATGTGGTACATTGTGTACTGTCAGTGTTGTGCGGTGTGCTGGGTCCCTGATGGGGGTGTGGTACATTGTGTACTGTCAGTGGAGTGCGGTGTGCTGGGTGTCTGATGGGGGTGTGGTACATTGTGTACTGTCAGTGGTGTGCGGTGTGCTGGGTGTCTGATGGGCGTGTTGTACATTGTGTACTGCCAGTGGTGTGCGGTGTGCTGGGTGTCTGATGGGGCTGTGGTACATTGTGTACTGTCAGTGGTGTGCGGTGTGCTGGGTGTCTGATGGGGCTGTGGTACATTGTGTACTGTCAGTGGTGTGCGGTGTGCTGGGTGTCTGATGGGGCTGTGGTACATTGTGTACTGTCAGTGGTGTGCGGTGTGCTGGGTGTCTGATGGGGGTGTGGTACATTGTGTACTGTCAGTGGTGTGCGGTGCGCTGGGTGTTTGATGGGGGTGTAGTACATTGTGTACTGTCAGTGGTGTGCAGTGTGCTGGGTGCCTGATGGGGGTGTGGTACATTTTGTAATGTCAGTGGTGTGCGGTGTGCTGGGTGTCTGATGGGGGTGTGGTACATTGTGTACTGTCAGTGGTGTGCGGTGAGCTGGGTGCCTGATGGGGGTGTGGTACATTGTGAACTGTCAGTGTTGTGCGGTGTGCTGGGTGCCTGATGGGGGTGTGGTACATTGTGTACTGTCAGTGGTGTGCGGTGTGCTGGGTGCCTGATGGGTCTGTGGTACATTGTGTACTGTCAGTGGTGTGGGGTGAGCTGGGTGTCTGATGGGGGTGTTTTACATTGTGTACTGTCAGTGGTGTGCGGTGTGCTGGGTGTCTGATGGGGGTGTGGTACATTGTGTACTGTCAGTGGTGTACGGTGTGCTGGGTGTCTGATGAGGGTGTGGTACATTGTGTACTGTCAGTGGTGTGCAGTGTGCTGGGTGTCTGATGGGGGTGTGGTACATTGTGTACTGTCAGTGGTGTGTGGTGTGCTGGGTGTCTGATGGGGGTATGGTACATTGTGTACTGTCAGTGGTGTGTGGTGTGCTGTGTGTCTGATGGGGGTGTGGTACATTGTGTACTGTCAGTGGTGTGCGGTGTGCTGGGTGCCTGATGGGGGTGTGGTACATTGTGTACTGTAAGTGGTGTGCGGTGTGCTGGGTGTCTGATGGGGGTGTGGTACATTGTGTACTGTCAGTGGTGTGCGGTGTGCTGGGTGTCTGATGGGGGTGTGGTACATTGTGTACTGTCAGTGGTGTGCGGTGAGCTGGGTGCCTGATGGGGGTGTGGTACATTGTGAACTGTCAGTGTTGTGCGGTGTGCTGGGTGTCTGATGGGGGTGTGGTACATTGTGTACTGTCAGTGGTGTGTGGTGTGCTGGGTGCCTGATGGGTCTGTGGTACATTGTGTACTGTCAGTGGTGTGGGGTGAGCTGGGTGTCTGATGGGGGTGTGGTACATTGTGTACTGTCAGTGGTGTGCGGTGTGCTGGGTGTCTGATGGGGCTGTGGTACATTGTGTACTGTCAGTGGTGTGCGGTGTGCTGGGTGCCTGATGGGGGTGAGGTACATTGTGTACTGTCAGTGGTGTGGGGTGAGCTGGGTGCCTGATGGGGCTGTGGTACATTGTGTACTGTCAGTGTTGTGCGGTGTGCTGGGTGCCTGATGGTGGTGTGGTACATTGTGTACTGTCAGTGGTGTGCGGTGTGCTGGGTGCCTGATGGGGATGTGGTACATTGTGTACTGTCAGTGGTGTGCGGTGTGCTGGGTGCCTGATGGGGGTGTGGTACATTGTGTACTGTCAGTGGTGTGCGGTGTGCTGGATGTCTGATGTGGCTGTGGTACATTGTGTACTGTCAGTGGTGTGCGGTGTGCTGGGTGCCTGTTGAGGGTGTGGTACATTGTGTACTGTCAGTGGTGTGCGGTGTGCTGGGTGTCTGATGGGGGTGTGGTACATTGTGTACTGTCAGTGGTGTGCTGGGTGTCTGATGGGGGTGTGGTACATTGTGTACTGTCAGTGGTGTGTGGTGTGCTGGGTCCCTGATGGGGCTGTGGTACATTGTGTACTGTCAGTGGTGTGTGGGGTGCTGGGTGTCTGATGGGGGTGTGGTACATTGTGTACTGTCAGTGGTGTGCTGGGTGTCTGATGGGGGTGTGGTACATTGTGTACTGTCAGTGGTGTGTGGTGTGCTGGGTCCCTGATGGGGCTGTGGTACATTGTGTACTGTCAGTGTTGTGTGGTGTGCTGGGTGTCTGATGGGGCTTTGGTACATTGTGTACTGTCAGTGGTGTGCTGGGTGTCTGATGGGGGTGTGGTACATTGTGTACTGTCAGTTGTGTGCAGTGTGCTGGGTATCTGATGGGGGTGTGGTACATTGTGTACTGTCAGTGGTGTGTGGTGTGCTGGGTGTCTGATGGGGGTGTGGTACATTGTGTACTGTCAGTGGTGTGCGGTGTGCTGGGTGTCTGATGGGGGTGTGGTACATTGTGTACTGTCAGTGGTGTGCGGTGAGCTGGGTGCCTGATGGGGGTGTGGTACATTGTGAACTGTCAGTGTTGTGCGGTGTGCTGGGTGTCTGATGGGGGTGTGGTACATTGTGTACTGTCAGTGGTGTGCGGTGTGCTGGGTGCCTGATGGGTCTGTGGTACATTGTGTACTGTCAGTGGTGTGGGGTGAGCTGGGTGTCTGATGGGGGTGTGGTACATTGTGTACTGTCAGTGGTGTGCGGTGTGCTGGGTGTCTGATGGGGGTGTGGTACATTGTGCACTGTCAGTGGTGTGTGGTGTGCTGGGTGTCTGATGGGGCTGTGGTACATTGTGTACTGTCAGTGGTGTGCGGTGTGCTGGGTGTCTGATGGGGGTGTGGTACATTGTGTACTGTCAGTGGTGTGGGGTGAGCTGGGTGTCTGATGGGGATGTGGTACATTGTGTACTGTCAGTGTTGTGCGGTGTGCTGGGTCCCTGATGGGGGTGTGGTACATTGTGTACTGTCAGTGGAGTGCGGTGTGCTGGGTGTCTGATGGGGGTGTGGTACATTGTGTACTGTCAGTGGTGTGCGGTGTGCTGGGTGTCTGATGGGCGTGTTGTACATTGTGTACTGCCAGTGGTGTGCGGTGTGCTGGGTGTCTGATGGGGCTGTGGTACATTGTGTACTGTCAGTGGTGTGCGGTGTGCTGGGTGTCTGATGGGGCTGTGGTACATTGTGTACTGTCAGTGGTGTGCGGTGTGCTGGGTGTCTGATGGGGCTGTGGTACATTGTGTACTGTCAGTGGTGTGCGGTGTGCTGGGTGTCTGATGGGGGTGTGGTACATTGTGTACTGTCAGTGGTGTGCGGTGCGCTGGGTGTTTGATGGGGGTGTAGTACATTGTGTACTGTCAGTGGTGTGCGGTGTGCTGGGTGCCTGATGGGGGTGTGGTACATTTTGTACTGTCAGTGGTGTGCGGTGTGCTGGGTGTCTGATGGGGGTGTGGTACATTGTGTACTGTCAGTGGTGTGCGGTGAGCTGGGTGCCTGATGGGGGTGTGGTACATTGTGAACTGTCAGTGTTGTGCGGTGTGCTGGGTGCCTGATGGGGGTGTGGTACATTGTGTACTGTCAGTGGTGTGCGGTGTGCTGGGTGCCTGATGGGTCTGTGGTACATTGTGTACTGTCAGTGGTGTGGGGTGAGCTGGGTGTCTGATGGGGGTGTTTTACATTGTGTACTGTCAGTGGTGTGCGGTGTGCTGGGTGTCTGATGGGGGTGTGGTACATTGTGTACTGTCAGTGGTGTACGGTGTGCTGGGTGTCTGATGAGGGTGTGGTACATTGTGTACTGTCAGTGGTGTGCAGTGTGCTGGGTGTCTGATGGGGGTGTGGTACATTGTGTACTGTCAGTGGTGTGTGGTGTGCTGGGTGTCTGATGGGGGTATGGTACATTGTGTACTGTCAGTGGTGTGTGGTGTGCTGTGTGTCTGATGGGGGTGTGGTACATTGTGTACTGTCAGTGGTGTGCGGTGTGCTGGGTGCCTGATGGGGGTGTGGTACATTGTGTACTGTAAGTGGTGTGCGGTGTGCTGGGTGTCTGATGGGGGTGTGGTACATTGTGTACTGTCAGTGGTGTGCGGTGTGCTGGGTGTCTGATGGGGGTGTGGTACATTGTGTACTGTCAGTGGTGTGCGGTGAGCTGGGTGCCTGATGGGGGTGTGGTACATTGTGAACTGTCAGTGTTGTGCGGTGTGCTGGGTGTCTGATGGGGGTGTGGTACATTGTGTACTGTCAGTGGTGTGTGGTGTGCTGGGTGCCTGATGGGTCTGTGGTACATTGTGTACTGTCAGTGGTGTGGGGTGAGCTGGGTGTCTGATGGGTCTGTGGTACATTGTGTACTGTCAGTGGTGTGGGGTGAGCTGGGTGTCTGATGGGTCTGTGGTACATTGTGTACTGTCAGTGGTGTGTGGTGTGCTGGGTGTCTGATGGGGGTGTGGTACATTGTGTACTGTCAGTGGTGTGCGGTGTGCTGTGTGTCTGATGGGGGTGTGGTACATTGTGTACTGTCAGTGGTGTGGGGTGAGCTGGGTGTCTGATGGGGGTGTGGTACATTGTGTACTGTCAGTGGTGTGCGGTGTGCTGGGTGTCTGATGGGCGTGTTGTACATTGTGTACTGTCAGTGGTGTGCGGTGTGCTGGGTTTCTGATGGGGCTGTGGTACATTGTGTACTGTCAGTGGTGTGCGGTGTGCTGGGTGTCTGATGGGGGTGTGGTACATTGTGTACTGTCAGTTGTGTGCAGTGTGCTGGGTATCTGATGGGGGTGTGGTACATTGTGTACTGTCAGTGGTGTGTGGTGTGCTGGGTGTCTGATGGGGGTGTGGTACATTGTGTACTGTCAGTGGTGTGCGGTGTGCTGGGTGTCTGATGGGACTGTGGTACATTGTGTACTGTCAGTGGTGTGTGGTGTGCTGGGTGCCTGATGGGGGTGAGGTACATTGTGTACTGTCAGTGGTGTGCGGTGAGCTGGGTGCCTGATGGGGCTGTGGTACATTGTGTACTTTCAGTGGTGTGCTGTGTGCTGGGTGTCTGATGGGGGTCAGGTACATTGTGTACTGTCAGTGTTGTGCGGTGTGCTGGGTGCCTGATGGGGGTGTGGTACATTGTGTACTGTCAGTGGTGTGTGGTGTGCTGGGTGCCTGATGGGGGTGTGGTACATTGTGTACTGTCAGTTGTGTGCGGTATGCTGGGTGCCTGATGGGGGTGTGGTACATTGTGTACTGTCAGTGGTGTGCGGTGTGCTGGGTGTCTGATGGGGGTGTGGTACATTGTGTACTGTCAGTGGTGTGTGGTGTGCTGGGTGTCTGATGGGGCTGTGGTACATTGTGTACTGTCAGTGGTGTGCGGTGTGCTGGGTGTCTCATGGGGATGTGGTACATTGCGTACTGACAGTGGTGTGCGGTGTGCTGGGTGTCTGATGGGGGTGTGGTACATTGTGTACTGTCAGTGGTGTACGGTGTGCTGGGTGTCTGATGGGGGTGTGGTACATTGTGTACTGTCAGTGGTGGGGCAGTGTGATGGGTGTCTGATGGGGGTGTGGTACATTGTGCACTGTCAGTGGTGTGTGGTGTGCTGGGTGTCTGATGGGGGTGTGGTACATTGTGTACTGTCAGTGGTGTGCGGTGTGCTGTGTGTCTGATGGGGCTGTGGTACATTGTGTACTGTCAGTGGTGTGCGGTGTGCTGGGTGTCTGATGGGGCTGTGGTACATTGTGTACTGTCAGTGGTGTGCGGTGTGCTGGGTGTCTGATGGGGGTGTGGTACATTGTGTACTGTCAGTGGTGTGCGGTGTGCTGGGTGCCTGATGGGGGTGTGGTACATTGTGTACTGTCAGTGGTGTGCGGTGTGCTGGGTGTCTGATGGGGGTGTGGTACATTGTTTACTGTCAGTGGTGTGCGGTGTGCTGGGTGTCTGATGGGATTGTGGTACATTGTGTACTGTCAGTGGTGTGCGGTGTGCTGGGTGTCTGATGGGACTGTGGTACATTGTGTATTGTCAGTGGTGTGCGGTGTGCTGGGTGCCTGATGGGGGTGTGGTACATTGTGTACTGTCAGTGGTGTGTGGTGTGCTGAGTGTCTGATGGGGGTGTGGTACATTGTGTACTGTCAGTGGTGTGCGGTGTGCTGGGTGTCTGATGGGGCTGTGGTACATTGTGTACTGTCAGTGGTGTGCGGTGTGCTGGGTGCCTGATTGGGGTGTGGTACATTGTGTACTGACAGTGGTGTGCGGTGTGCTGGGTGTCTGATGGGGGTGTGGTACATTGTGTACTGTCAGTGGTGTGCGGTGTGCTGGGTGTCTGATGGGGGTGTGGTACATTGTGTACTGTCAGTGGTGTGCGGTGTGCTGGGTGCCTGATGGGGGTGTGGTACATTGTGTACTGTCAGTGGTGTGCGGTGTGCTGGGTGTCTGATGGGGGTGTGGTACATTGTGTACTGTCAGTGGTGTGCGGTGAGCTGGGTGCCTGATGGGGGTGTGGTACATTGTGAACTGTCAGTGTTGTGCGGTGTGCTGGGTGTCTGATGGGGGTGTGGTACATTGTGTACTGTCAGTGGTGTGCGGTGTGCTGGGTGCCTGATGGGTCTGTGGTACATTGTGTACTGTCAGTGGTGTGGGGTGAGCTGGGTGTCTGATGGGGGTGTGGTACATTGTGTACTGTCAGTGGTGTGCGGTGTGCTGGGTGTCTGATGGGGGTGTGGTACATTGTGTACTGTCAGTGGTGTACGGTGTGCTGGGTGTCTGATGGGGGTGTGGTACATTGTGTACTGTCAGTGGTGTGCGGTGTGCTGGGTGTCTGATGGGGGTGTGGTACATTGTGTACTGTCAGTGGTGTGTGGTGTGCTGGGTGTCTGATGGGGGTGTGGTACATTGTGTACTGTCAGTGGTGTGTGGTGTGCTGGGTGTCTGATGGGGGTGTGGTACATTGTGGACTGTCAGTGGTGTGCGGTGTGCTGGGTGTCTGATGGGGCTGTGGTACATTGTGTACTGTCAGTGGTGTGCGGTGCGCTGGGTGCCTGATGGGGGGGTGGTACATTGTGTACTGTCAGTGGTGTGCGGTGTGCTGGGTGTCTGATGGGGGTGTGGTACATTGTGTACTGTCAGTGGTGTGCAGTGTGCTGGGTGTCTGATGGGGGTGTGGTACATTGTGTACTGTCAGTTGTGTGTGGTGTGCTGGGTGTCTGATGGGCGTGTTGTACATTGTGTACTGTCAGTGGTGTGCGGTGTGCTGGGTGCCTGATGGGGCTGTGGTACATTGTGTACTGTCAGTGGTGTGTGGTGTGCTGGGTGCCTGATGGGGGTGAGGTACATTGTGTACTGTCAGTGGTGTGCGGTGAGCTGGGTGCCTGATGGGGCTGTGGTACATTGTGTACTGTCAGTGGTGTGCTGTGTGCTGGGTGTCTGATGGGGGTGTGGTACATTGTGTACTGTCAGTGTTGTGAGGTGTGCTGGGTGCCTGATGGGGGTGTGGTACATTGTGTACTGTCAGTGGTGTGTGGTGTGCTGGGTGCCTGATGGGGGTGTGGTACATTGTGTACTGTCAGTTGTGTGCGGTATGCTGGGTGCCTGATGGGGGTGTGGTACATTGTGTACTGTCAGTGGTGTGCGGTGTGCTGGGTGTCTGATGGGGGTGTGGTACATTGTGTACTGTCAGTGGTGTGTGGTGTGCTGGGTGTCTGATGGGGCTGTGGTACATTGTGTACTGTCAGTGGTGTGCGGTGTGCTGGGTGTCTGATGGGGATGTGGTACATTGCGTACTGACAGTGGTGTGCGGTGTGCTGGGTGTCTGATGGGGGTGTGGTACATTGTGTACTGTCAGTGGTGTGCGGTGTGCTGGGTGTCTGATGGGGGTGTGGTACATTGTGTACTGTCAGTGGTGTACGGTGTGCTGGGTGTCTGATGGGGGTGTGGTACATTGTGTACTGTCAGTGGTGGGGCAGTGTGCTGGGTGTCTGATGGGGGTGTGGTACATTGTGCACTGTCAGTGGTGTGTGGTGTGCTGGGTGTCTGATGGGGGTGTGGTACATTGTGTACTGTCAGTGGTGTGTGGTGTGCTGGGTGTCTGATGGGTCTGTGGTACATTGTGTACTGTCAGTGGTGTGCGGTGTGCTGGGTGTCTGATGGGGCTGTGGTACATTGTGTACTGTCAGTGGTGTGCGGTGTGCTGGGTGTCTGATGGGGGTGTGGTACATTGTGTACTGTCAGTGGTGTGCGGTGTGCTGGGTGTCTGATGGGATTGTGGTACATTGTGTACTGTCAGTGGTGTGTGGTGTGCTGGGTGTCTGATGGGGGTGTGGTACATTGTGTACGGTCAGTGTTGTGCGGTGTGCTGGGTGCCTGATGGGGGTGTGGTACATTGTGTACTGTCAGTGGTGTGTGGTGAGCTGGGTGCCTGATGGGGGTGTGGTACATTGTGTACTGTCAGTGGTGTGCGGTGTGCTGGGTGTCTGATGGGGGTGTGGTACATTGTGTACTGTCAGTGGTGTGTGGTGTGCTGGGTGTCTGATGGGCGTGTTGTACATTGTGTACTGTCAGTGGTGTGCGGTGTGCTGGGTGCCTGATGGGGCTGTGGTACATTGTGTACTGTCAGTGGTGTGCGGTGTGCTGGGTGTCTGATGGGGCTGTGGTACATTGTGTGCTGTCAGTGGTGTGTGGTGTGCTGGGTGCCTGATGGGGGTGAGGTACATTGTGTACTGTCAGTGGTGTGCGATGAGCTGGGTGCCTGATGGGGCTGTGGTACATTGTGTACTGTCAGTGGTGTGCTGTGTGCTGGGTGTCTGATGGGGGTGTGGTACATTGTGTACTGTCAGTGTTGTGCGGTGTGCTGGGTGCCTGATGGGGGTGTGGTACATTGTGTACTGTCAGTGGTGTGTGGTGTGCTGGGTGCCTGATGAGGGTGTGGTACATTGTGTACTATCAGTGGTGTGCGGTGTGCTGGGTGCCTGATGGGGGTGTGGTACATTGTGTACTGTCAGTGGTGTGCGGTGTGCTGGGTGTCTGATGGGGGTGTGGTACATTGTGTGCTGTCAGTGATGTGAGGTGTGCTGGGTGCCTGATGGGGGTGTGGTACATTGTGTACTGTCAGTGGTGTGTGGTGTGCTGGGTGCCTGATGGGGGTGTGGTACATTGTGTACTGTCAGTGGTGTGCGGTGTGCTGGGTGTCTGATGGGGGGTGTGGTACATTGTGTACTGTCAGTGGTGTGCGGTGTGCTGGGTGTCTGATGTGGCTGTGGTACATTGTGTACTGTCAGTGGTGTGCGGTGTGCTGGGTGTCTGATGGGGCTGTGGTACATTGTGTACTGTCAGTGGTGTGCGGTGTGCTGGGTGTCTGATGGGGATGTGGTACATTGCGTACTGACAGTGGTGTGCGGTGTGCTGGGTGTCTGATGGGGGTGTGGTACATTGTGTACTGTCAGTGGTGTGCGGTGTGCTGGGTGTCTGATGGGGATGTGGTACATTGTGTACTGTCAGTGGTGTGTGGTGTGCTGGGTGCCTGATGGGGCTGTGGTACATTGTGTACTGACAGTGGTGTGCGGTGTGCTGGGTGTCTGATGGGGGTGTGGTACATTGTGTACTGTCAGTGGTGTGCGGTGTGCTGGGTGTCTGATGGGGGTGTGGTACATTGTGTACTGTCAGTGGTGTACGGTGTGCTGGGTGTCTGATGGGGGTGTGGTACATTGTGTACTGTCAGTGGTGGGGTAGTGTGCTGGGTGTCTGATGGGGGTGTGGTACATTGTGTACTGTCAGTGGTGTGTGGTGTGCTGGGTGTCTGATGGGTTTGTGGTACATTGTGTGCTGTCAGTGGTGTGCGGTGTGCTGGGTGTCTGATGGGGATGTGGTACATTGCGTACTGACAGTGGTGTGCGGTGTGCTGGGTGTCTGATGGGGGTGTGGTACATTGTGTACTGTCAGTGGTGTGCGGTGTGCTGGATGTCTGATGGGGGTGTGGTACATTGTGTACTGTCAGTGGTGTGCGGTGTGCTGGGTGTCTGATGGGGCTGTGGTACATTGTGTACTGTCAGTGGTGTACGGTGTGCTGGGTGTCTGATGGGGCTGTGGTACATTGTGTACTGTCAGTGGTGTGCGGTGTGCTGGGTGTCTGATGGGGGTGTGGTACATTGTGTACAGTCAGTGGTGGGGCAGTGTGCTGGGTGTCTGATGGGGGTGTGGTACATTGTGTACTGTCAGTGGTGTGTGGTGTGCTGGGTGTCTGATGGGTCTGTGGTACATTGTGTACTGTCAGTGGTGTGCGGTGTGCTGGGTGTCTGATGGGGCTGTGGTACATTGTGTACTGTCAGTGGTGTGCGGTGTGCTGGGTGTCTGATGGGGGTGTGGTACATTGTGTACTGTCAGTGGTGTGCGGTGTGCTGGGTGCCTGATGGGGGTGTGGTACATTGTTTACTGTCAGTGGTGTGCGGTGTGCTGGGTGTCTGATGGGGGTGTGGTACATTGTGTACTGTCAGTGGTGTGCGGTGAGCTGGGTGCCTGATGGGGGTGTGGTACATTGTGAACTGTCAGTGTTGTGCGGTGTGCTGGGTGTCTGATGGGGGTGTGGTACATTGTGTACTGTCAGTGGTGTGCGGTGTGCTGGGTGCCTGATGGGTCTGTGGTACATTGTGTACTGTCAGTGGTGTGGGGTGAGCTGGGTGTCTGATGGGGGTGTTTTACATTGTGTACTGTCAGTGGTGTGCGGTGTGCTGGGTGTCTGATGGGGGTGTGGTACATTGTGTACTGTCAGTGGTGTACGGTGTGCTGGGTGTCTGATGAGGGTGTGGTACATTGTGTACTGTCAGTGGTGTGCAGTGTGCTGGGTGTCTGATGGGGGTGTGGTACATTGTGTACTGTCAGTGGTGTGTGGTGTGCTGGGTGTCTGATGGGGGTGTGGTACATTGTGTACTGTCAGTGGTGTGCGGTGTGCTGGGTGTCTGATGGGGGTGTGGTACATTGTGTACTGTCAGTGGTGTGCGGTGTGCTGGGTGTCTGATGGGGGTGTGGTACATTGTGTACTGTCAGTGGTGTGCGGTGAGCTGGGTGCCTGATGGGGGTGTGGTACATTGTGAACTGTCAGTGTTGTGCGGTGTGCTGGGTGTCTGATGGGGGTGTGGTACATTGTGTACTGTCAGTGGTGTGTGGTGTGCTGGGTGCCTGATGGGTCTGTGGTACATTGTGTACTGTCAGTGGTGTGGGGTGAGCTGGGTGTCTGATGGGGGTGTGGTACATTGTGTACTGTCAGTGGTGTGCGGTGTGCTGGGTGTCTGATGGGGGTGTGGTACATTGTGTACTGTCAGTGGTGTGGGGTGAGCTGGGTGTCTGATGGGGGTGTGGTACATTGTGTACTGTCAGTGTTGTGCGGTGTGCTGGGTCCCTGATGGGGGTGTGGTACATTGTGTACTGTCAGTGGAGTGCGGTGTGCTGGGTGTCTGATGGGGGTGTGGTACATTGTGTACTGTCAGTGGTGTGCGGTGTGTTGGGTGTCTGATGGGCGTGTTGTACATTGTGTACTGTCAGTGGTGTGCGGTGTGCTGGGTTTCTGGTGGGGCTGTGGTACATTGTGTACTGTCAGTTGTGTGCAGTGTGCTGGGTATCTGATGGGGGTGTGGTACATTGTGTACTGTCAGTGGTGTGTGGTGTGCTGGGTGTCTGATGGGGGTGTGGTACATTGTGTACTGTCAGTGGTGTGCGGTGTGCTGGGTGTCTGATGGGACTGTGGTACATTGTGTACTGTCAGTGGTGTGTGGTGTGCTGGGTGCCTGATGGGGGTGAGGTACATTGTGTACTGTCAGTGGTGTGTGGTGTGCTGGGTGTCTGATGGGGGTGTGGTACATTGTGTACTGTCAGTGGTGTGTGGTGTGCTGGGTGTCTGATGGGGGTGTGGTACATTGTGTACTGTCAGTGGTGTGTGGTGTGCTGGGTGTCTGATGGGGGTGTGGTACATTGTGTACTGTCAGTGGTGTGCGGTGAGCTGGGTGCCTGATGGGGCTGTGGTACATTGTGTACTGTCAGTGGTGTGCTGTGTGCTGGGTGTCTGATGGGGGTGTGGTACATTGTGTACTGTCAGTGTTGTGCGGTGTGCTGGGTGCCTGATGGGTCTGTGGTACATTGTGTACTGTCAGTGGTGTGTGGTGTGCTGGGTGCCTGAAGGGGGTGTGGTACATTGTGTACTGTCAGTTGTGTGCGGTATGCTGGGTGCCTGATGGGGGTGTGGTACATTGTGTACTGTCAGTGGTGTGCGGTGTGCTGGGTGTCTGATGGGGGTGTGGTACATTGTGTACTGTCAGTGGTGTGTGGTGTGCTGGGTGTCTGATGGGGCTGTGGTACATTGTGTACTGTCAGTGGTGTGCGGTGTGCTGGGTGTCTGATGGGGATGTGGTACATTGCGTACTGACAGTGGTGTGCGGTGTGCTGGGTGTCTGATGGGGGTGTGGTACATTGTGTACTGTCAGTGGTGTGCGGTGTGCTGGGTGTCTGATGGGGGTGTGGTACATTGTGTACTGTCAGTGGTGTACGGTGTGCTGGGTGTCTGATGGGGGTGTGGTACATTGTGTACTGTCAGTGGTGGGGCAGTGTGCTGGGTGTCTGATGGGGGTGTGGTACATTGTGTACTGTCAGTGGTGTGTGGTGTGCTGGGTGTCTGCTGGGGGTGTGGTACATTGTGTACTGTCAGTGGTGTGTGGTGTGCTGGGTGTCTGATGGGTCTGTGGTACATTGTGTACTGTCAGTGGTGTGCGGTGTGCTGGGTGTCTGATGGGGCTGTGGTACATTGTGTACTGTCAGTGGTGTGCGGTGTGCTGGGTGTCTGATGGGGGTGTGGTACATTGTGTACTGTCAGTGGTGTGTGGTGTGCTGGGTGTCTGATGGGGGTGTGGTACATTGTGTACTGTCAGTGGTGTGTGGTGTGCTGGGTGCCTGATGGGGGTGTGGTACATTGTGTACTGTCAGTGGTGTGCGGTGTGCTGGGTGCCTGATGGGGGTGTGGTACATTGTGTACTGACAGTGGTGTGCGGTGTGCTGGGTGTCTGATGGGGGTGTGGTACATTGTGTACTGTCAGTGGTGTGCGGTGTGCTGGGTGCCTGATGGGGGTGTGGTACATTGTGTACTGTCAGTGGTGTGCGGTGTGCTGGGTGCCTGATGGGGGTGTGGTACATTGTGTACTGTCAGTGGTGTGTGGTGTGCTGGGTGCCTGATGGGGGTGTGGTACATTGTGTACTGTCAGTGGTGTGTGGTGTGCTGGGTGCCTGATGGGGGTGTGGTACATTGTGTACTGTCAGTGGTGTGTGGTGTGCTGGGTGCCTGATGGGGGTGTGGTACATTGTGTACTGTCAGTGGTGTGTGGTGTGCTGGGTGCCTGATGGGGGTGTGGTACATTGTGTACTGTCAGTGGTGTGCGGTGTGCTGGGTGCCTGATGGGGGTGTGGTACATTGTGTACTGACAGTGGTGTGCGGTGTGCTGGGTGTCTGATGGGGGTGTGGTACATTGTGTACTGTCAGTGGTGTGCGGTGTGCTGGGTGCCTGATGGGGGTGTGGTACATTGTGTACTGTCAGTGGTGTGCGGTGTGCTGGGTGTCTGATGGGGGTGTGGTACATTGTGTACTGTCAGTGGTGTGCGGTGAGCTGGGTGCCTGATGGGGGTGTGGTACATTGTGAACTGTCAGTGTTGTGCGGTGTGCTGGGTGTCTGATGGGGGTGTGGTACATTGTGTACTGTCAGTGGTGTGCGGTGTGCTGGGTGCCTGATGGGTCTGTGGTACATTGTGTACTGTCAGTGGTGTGTGGTGTGCTGGGTGCCTGATGGGGGTGTGGTACATTGTGTGCTGTCAGTGGTGTGCGGTGTGCTGGGTGCCTGATGGGGGTGTGGTACATTGTGTACTGACAGTGGTGTGCGGTGTGCTGGGTGTCTGATGGGGGTGTGGTACATTGTGTACTGTCAGTGGTGTGCGGTGTGCTGGGTGCCTGATGGGGGTGTGGTACATTGTGTACTGTCAGTGGTGTGCGGTGTGCTGGGTGTCTGATGGGGGTGTGGTACATTGTGTACTGTCAGTGGTGTGTGGTGTGCTGGGTGCCTGATGGGGGTGTGGTACATTGTGTACTGTCAGTGGTGTGCGGTGTGCTGGGTGCCTGATGGGGGTGTGGTACATTGTGTACTGACAGTGGTGTGCGGTGTGCTGGGTGTCTGATGGGGGTGTGGTACATTGTGTACTGTCAGTGGTGTGCGGTGTGCTGGGTGCCTGATGGGGGTGTGGTACATTGTGTACTGTCAGTGGTGTGCGGTGTGCTGGGTGTCTGATGGGGGTGTGGTACATTGTGTACTGTCAGTGGTGTGCGGTGAGCTGGGTGCCTGATGGGGGTGTGGTACATTGTGAACTGTCAGTGTTGTGCGGTGTGCTGGGTGTCTGATGGGGGTGTGGTACATTGTGTACTGTCAGTGGTGTGCGGTGTGCTGGGTGCCTGATGGGTCTGTGGTACATTGTGTACTGTCAGTGGTGTGGGGTGAGCTGGGTGTCTGATGGGGGTGTGGTACATTGTGTACTGTCAGTGGTGTGCGGTGTGCTGGGTGTCTGATGGGGGTGTGGTACATTGTGTACTGTCAGTGGTGTACGGTGTGCTGGGTGTCTGATGGGGGTGTGGTACATTGTGTACTGTCAGTGGTGTGCGGTGTGCTGGGTGTCTGATGGGGGTGTGGTACATTGTGTACTGTCAGTGGTGTGTGGTGTGCTGGGTGTCTGATGGGGGTGTCGTACATTGTGTACTGTCAGTGGTGTGTGGTGTGCTGGGTGTCTGATGGGGGTGTGGTACATTGTGTACTGTCAGTGGTGTGCGGTGTGCTGGGTGTCTGATGGGGCTGTGGTACATTGTGTACTGTCAGTGGTGTGCGGTGCGCTGGGTGCCTGATGGGGGTGTGGTACATTGTGTACTGTCAGTGGTGTGCGGTGTGCTGGGTGTCTGATGGGGGTGTGGTACATTGTGTACTGTCAGTGGTGTGCAGTGTGCTGGGTGTCTGATGGGGGTGTGGTACATTGTGTACTGTCAGTTGTGTGTGGTGTGCTGGGTGTCTGATGGGCGTGTTGTACATTGTGTACTGTCAGTGGTGTGCGGTGTGCTGGGTGTCTGATGGGGCTGTGGTACATTGTGTACTGTCAGTGGTGTGCGGTGTGCTGGGTGTCTGATGGGGCTGTGGTACATTGTGTACTGACAGTGGTGTGTGGTGTGCTGGGTGCCTGATGGGGGTGAGGTACATTGTGTACTGTCAGTGGTGTGCGATGAGCTGGGTGCCTGATGGGGCTGTGGTACATTGTGTACTGTCAGTGGTGTGCTGTGTGCTGGGTGTCTGATGGGGTTGTGGTACATTGTGTACTGTCAGTGTTGTGCGGTGTGCTGGGTGCCTGATGGGGGTGTGGTACATTGTGTACTGTCAGTGGTGTGTGGTGTGCTGGGTGCCTGATGAGGGTGTGGTACATTGTGTACTGTCAGTGGTGTGCGGTGTGCTGGGTGCCTGATGGGGGTGTGGTACATTGTGTACTGTCAGTGGTGCGCGGTGTGCTGGGTGCCTGATGGGGGTGTGGTACATTGTGTACTGTCAGTGGTGTGCGGTGTGCTGGGTGTCTGATGGGGGTGTGGTACATTGTGTACTGTCAGTGATGTGCGGTGTGCTGGGTGTCTGATGGGGGTGCTATACATTGTGTACTGTCAGTGGTGTGCGGTGAGCTGGGTGCCTGATGGGGGTGTGGTACATTGTGTACTGTCAGTGGTGTGCGGTGTGCTGGGTGTCTGATGGGGGGTGTGGTACATTGTGTACTGTCAGTGGTGTGCGGTGTGCTGGGTGTCTGATGTGGCTGTGGTACATTGTGTACTGTCAGTGGTGTGCGGTGTGCTGGGTGCCTGATGGGGGTGTGGTACATTGTGTACTGTCAGTGGTGTGCAGTTTGCTGGGTGTCTGATGGGGCTGTGGTACATTGTGTGCTGTCAGTGGTGTGCTGGGTGTCTGATGGGGGTGTGGTACATTGTGTACTGTCAGTGGTGTGTGGTGTGCTGGGTGTCTGATGGGGCTGTGGTACATTGTGTACTGTCAGTGGTGTGCGGTGTGCTGGGTGTCTGATGGGGATGTGGTACATTGTGTACTGACAGTGGTGTGCGGTGTGCTGGGTGTCTGATGGGGGTGTGGTACATTGTGTACTGTCAGTGGTGTGCGGTGTGCTGGGTGCCTGATGGGGGTGTGGTACATTGTGTACTGTCAGTGGTGTGCGGTGTGCTGGGTGTCTGATGGGGGTGTGGTACATTGTGTACTGTCAGTGGTGTGCGGTGAGCTGGGTGCCTGATGGGGGTGTGGTACATTGTGAACTGTCAGTGTTGTGCGGTGTGCTGGGTGTCTGATGGGGGTGTGGTACATTGTGTACTGTCAGTGGTGTGCGGTGTGCTGGGTGCCTGATGGGTCTGTGGTACATTGTGTACTGTCAGTGGTGTGGGGTGAGCTGGGTGTCTGATGGGGGTGTGGTACATTGTGTACTGTCAGTGGTGTGCGGTGTGCTGGGTGTCTGATGGGGGTGTGGTACATTGTGTACTGTCAGTGGTGTACGGTGTGCTGGGTGTCTGATGGGGGTGTGGTACATTGTGTACTGTCAGTGGTGTGCGGTGTGCTGGGTGTCTGATGGGGGTGTGGTACATTGTGTACTGTCAGTGGTGTGTGGTGTGCTGGGTGTCTGATGGGGGTGTGGTACATTGTGAACTGTCAGTGTTCTGCGGTGTGCTGGGTGTCTGATGGGGGTGTGGTACATTGTGTACTGTCAGTGGTGTGTGGTGTGCTGGGTGCCTGATGGGTCTGTGGTACATTGTGTACTGTCAGTGGTGTGGGGTGAGCTGGGTGTCTGATGGGGGTGTGGTACATTGTGTACTGTCAGTGGTGTGCGGTGTGCTGGGTGTCTGATGGGGCTGTGGTACATTGTGTACTGTCAGTGGTGTGCGGTGCGCTGGGTGCCTGATGGGGGTGTGGTACATTGTGTACTGTCAGTGGTGTGCGGTGTGCTGGGTGTCTGATGGGGGTGTGGTACATTGTGTACTGTCAGTGGTGTGCGGTGTGCTGGGTGTCTGATGGGGGTGTGGTACATTGTGTACTGTCAGTGGTGTACGGTGTGCTGGGTGTCTGATGGGGGTGTGGTACATTGTGTACTGTCAGTGGTGTGCGGTGTGCTGGGTGTCTGATGGGGGTGTGGTACATTGTGTACTGTCAGTGGTGTGTGGTGTGCTGGGTGTCTGATGGGGGTGTCGTACATTGTGTACTGTCAGTGGTGTGTGGTGTGCTGGGTGTCTGATGGGGGTGTGGTACATTGTGTACTGTCAGTGGTGTGCGGTGTGCTGGGTGTCTGATGGGGCTGTGGTACATTGTGTACTGTCAGTGGTGTGCGGTGCGCTGGGTGCCTGATGGGGGTGTGGTACATTGTGTACTGTCAGTGGTGTGCGGTGTGCTGGGTGTCTGATGGGGGTGTGGTACATTGTGTACTGTCAGTGGTGTGCAGTGTGCTGGGTGTCTGATGGGGGTGTGGTACATTGTGTACTGTCAGTTGTGTGTGGTGTGCTGGGTGTCTGATGGGCGTGTTGTACATTGTGTACTGTCAGTGGTGTGCGGTGTGCTGGGTGTCTGATGGGGCTGTGGTACATTGTGTACTGTCAGTGGTGTGCGGTGTGCTGGGTGTCTGATGGGGCTGTGGTACATTGTGTACTGACAGTGGTGTGTGGTGTGCTGGGTGCCTGATGGGGGTGAGGTACATTGTGTACTGTCAGTGGTGTGCGATGAGCTGGGTGCCTGATGGGGCTGTGGTACATTGTGTACTGTCAGTGGTGTGCTGTGTGCTGGGTGTCTGATGGGGGTGTGGTACATTGTGTACTGTCAGTGTTGTGCGGTGTGCTGGGTGCCTGATGGGGGTGTGGTACATTGTGTACTGTCAGTGGTGTGTGGTGTGCTGGGTGCCTGATGAGGGTGTGGTACATTGTGTACTGTCAGTGGTGTGCGGTGTGCTGGGTGCCTGATGGGGGTGTGGTACATTGTGTACTGTCAGTGGTGTGCGGTGTGCTGGGTGTCTGATGGGGGTGTGGTACATTGTGTACTGTCAGTGATGTGCGGTGTGCTGGGTGTCTGATGGGGGTGCTATACATTGTGTACTGTCAGTGGTGTGCGGTGAGCTGGGTGCCTGATGGGGGTGTGGTACATTGTGTACTGTCAGTGGTGTGCGGTGTGCTGGGTGTCTGATGGGGGGTGTGGTACATTGTGTACTGTCAGTGGTGTGCGGTGTGCTGGGTGTCTGATGTGGCTGTGGTACATTGTGTACTGTCAGTGGTGTGCGGTGTGCTGGGTGCCTGATGGGGGTGTGGTACATTGTGTACTGTCAGTGGTGTGCAGTTTGCTGGGTGTCTGATGGGGCTGTGGTACATTGTGTGCTGTCAGTGGTGTGCTGGGTGTCTGATGGGGGTGTGGTACATTGTGTACTGTCAGTGGTGTGTGGTGTGCTGGGTGTCTGATGGGGCTGTGGTACATTGTGTACTGTCAGTGGTGTGCGGTGTGCTGGGTGTCTGATGGGGATGTGGTACATTGTGTACTGACAGTGGTGTGCGGTGTGCTGGGTGTCTGATGGGGGTGTGGTACATTGTGTACTGTCAGTGGTGTGCGGTGTGCTGGGTGCCTGATGGGGGTGTGGTACATTGTGTACTGTCAGTGGTGTGCGGTGTGCTGGGTGTCTGATGGGGGTGTGGTACATTGTGTACTGTCAGTGGTGTGCGGTGAGCTGGGTGCCTGATGGGGGTGTGGTACATTGTGAACTGTCAGTGTTGTGCGGTGTGCTGGGTGTCTGATGGGGGTGTGGTACATTGTGTACTGTCAGTGGTGTGCGGTGTGCTGGGTGCCTGATGGGTCTGTGGTACATTGTGTACTGTCAGTGGTGTGGGGTGAGCTGGGTGTCTGATGGGGGTGTGGTACATTGTGTACTGTCAGTGGTGTGCGGTGTGCTGGGTGTCTGATGGGGGTGTGGTACATTGTGTACTGTCAGTGGTGTACGGTGTGCTGGGTGTCTGATGGGGGTGTGGTACATTGTGTACTGTCAGTGGTGTGCGGTGTGCTGGGTGTCTGATGGGGGTGTGGTACATTGTGTACTGTCAGTGGTGTGTGGTGTGCTGGGTGTCTGATGGGGGTGTGGTACATTGTGAACTGTCAGTGTTCTGCGGTGTGCTGGGTGTCTGATGGGGGTGTGGTACATTGTGTACTGTCAGTGGTGTGTGGTGTGCTGGGTGCCTGATGGGTCTGTGGTACATTGTGTACTGTCAGTGGTGTGGGGTGAGCTGGGTGTCTGATGGGGGTGTGGTACATTGTGTACTGTCAGTGGTGTGCGGTGTGCTGGGTGTCTGATGGGGGTGTGGTACATTGTGTACTGTCAGTGGTGGGGTGAGCTGGGTGTCTGATGGGGGTGTGGTACATTGTGTACTGTCAGTGTTGTGCGGTGTGCTGGGTCCCTGATGGGGGTGTGGTACATTGTGTACTGTCAGTGGAGTGCGGTGTGCTGGGTGTCTGATGGGGGTGTGGTACATTGTGTACTGTCAGTGGTGTGCGGTGTGTTGGGTGTCTGATGGGCGTGTTGTACATTGTGTACTGTCAGTGGTGTGCGGTGTGCTGGGTTTCTGGTGGGGCTGTGGTACATTGTGTACTGTCAGTTGTGTGCAGTGTGCTGGGTATCTGATGGGGGTGTGGTACATTGTGTACTGTCAGTGGTGTGTGGTGTGCTGGGTGTCTGATGGGGGTGTGGTACATTGTGTACTGTCAGTGGTGTGCGGTGTGCTGGGTGTCTGATGGGACTGTGGTACATTGTGTACTGTCAGTGGTGTGTGGTGTGCTGGGTGCCTGATGGGGGTGAGGTACATTGTGTACTGTCAGTGGTGTGTGGTGTGCTGGGTGTCTGATGGGGGTGTGGTACATTGTGTACTGTCAGTGGTGTGTGGTGTGCTGGGTGTCTGATGGGGGTGTGGTACATTGTGTACTGTCAGTGGTGTGTGGTGTGCTGGGTGTCTGATGGGGGTGTGGTACATTGTGTACTGTCAGTGGTGTGCGGTGAGCTGGGTGCCTGATGGGGCTGTGGTACATTGTGTACTGTCAGTGGTGTGCTGTGTGCTGGGTGTCTGATGGGGGTGTGGTACATTGTGTACTGTCAGTGTTGTGCGGTGTGCTGGGTGCCTGATGGGTCTGTGGTACATTGTGTACTGTCAGTGGTGTGTGGTGTGCTGGGTGCCTGATGGGTCTGTGGTACATTGTGTACTGTCAGTGGTGTGTGGTGTGCTGGGTGCCTGAAGGGGGTGTGGTACATTGTGTACTGTCAGTGGTGTGTGGTGTGCTGGGTGCCTGATGGGTCTGTGGTACATTGTGTACTGTCAGTGGTGTGTGGTGTGCTGGGTGTCTGATGGGGCTGTGGAACATTGTGTACTGTCAGTGGTGTGCGGTGTGCTGGGTGTCTGATGGGGCTGTGGTACATTGTGTACTGTCAGTGGTGTGCGGTGTGCTGGGTGTCTGATGGGGCTGTGGAACATTGTGTACTGTCAGTGGTGTGCGGTGTGCTGGGTGTCTGATGGGGGTGTGGTACATTGTGTACTGTCAGTGGTGTGTGGTGTGCTGGGTGTCTGATGGGGCTGTGGAACATTGTGTACTGTCAGTGGTGTGCGGTGTGCTGGGTGTCTGATGGGGGTGTGGTACATTGTGTACTGTCAGTGGTGTGCGGTGTTCTGGGTGTCTGATCGGGGTGTGGTACATTGTGTACTGTCAGTGGTGTGCGGTGTGCTGGGTGTCTGATGGGGCTGTGGAACATTGTGTACTGTCAGTGGTGTGCGGTGTGCTGGGTGTCTAATGGGGGTGTGGTACATTGTGTACTGTCAGTGGTGTGCGGTGTGCTGGGTGTCTGATGGGGCTGTGGAACATTGTGTACTGTCAGTGGTGTGCGGTGTGCTGGGTGTCTGATGGGGCTGTGGTACATTGTGTACTGTCAGTGGTGTGCGGTGTGCTGGGTGTCTGATGGGGCTGTGGAACATTGTGTACTGTCAGTGGTGTGCGGTGTGCTGGGTGTCTGATGGGGCTGTGGTACATTGTGTACTGTCAGTGGTGTGCGGTGTGCTGGGTGTCTGATGGGGGTGTGGTACATTGTGTACTGTCAGTGGTGTCTGGTGTGCTGGGTGCCTGATGGGGGTGTGGTACATTGTGTACTGTCAGTGGTGTGCGGAGTGCTGGGTGCCTGATGGGGGTGTGGTACATTGTGTACTGTCAGTAGCGTGCGGTGTGCTGGGTGTCTGATGGGGGTGTGGTACATTGTGTACTGTCAGTGGTGTGCGGTGTGCTGGGTGTCTGATGGGGGTGTGGTATATTGTGTACTGTCAGTTGTGTGCGGTGTGCTGGGTGTCTGATGGGGCTGTGGTACATTGTGTACTGTCAGTGGTGTGCGGTGTGCTGGGTGTCTGATGGGGGTGTGGTACATTGTGTCCTGTCAGTGGTGTGCGGTGTGCTGGGTGTCTGATGGGGCTGTGGTACATTGTGTACTGTCAGTGGTGTGCGGTGTGCTGGGTGTCTGATGGGGGTGTGGTACATTGTGTACTGTCAGTGGTGTGCAGTGTGCTGGGTGTCTGATGGGGCTGTGGTACATTGTGTACTGTCAGTGATGTGTGGTGTGCTGGGTGTCTGATGGGGCTGTGGTACATTGTGTACTGTCAGTGGTGTGCGGTGTGCTGGGTTCCTGATGGGGGGGGGGTACATTGTGTACTGTCAGTGGTGTGTGTTGTGCTGGGTGTCTGATGGGGGTGTGGTACATTGTGTACTGTCAGTGGTGTGTGGTGTGCTGGGTGTCTGATGGGGCTGTGGTACATTGTGTACTGTCAGTGGTGTGTGGTGTGCTGGGTGCCTGATGGGGGTGAGGTACATTGTGTACTGTCAGTGGTGTGCGGTGAGCTGGGTGCCTGATGGGGCTGTGGTACATTGTGTACTGCCAGTGGTGTGTGGTGTGCTGGGTGCCTGATGGGGGTGTGGTACATTGTGTACTGTCAGTGTTGTGCGGTGTGCTGGTTGCCTGATGGGGGTGTGGTACATTGTGTACTGTCAGTGGTGTGCTGTGTGCTGGGTGTCTGATGGGGGTGTGGTACATTGTGTACTGTCAGTGGTGTGCTGGGTGTCTGATGGGGCTGTGGTACATTGTGTACTGTCAGTGTTGTGCGGTGTGCTGGTTGCCTGATGGGGGTGTGGTACATTGTGTACTGTCAGTGGTGTGCTGTGTGCTGGGTGTCTGATGGGGGTGTGGTACATTGTGTACTGTCAGTGGTGTGCTGTGTGCTGGGTGTCTGATGGGGGTGTGGTACATTGTGTACTGTCAGTGGTGTGTGGTGAGCTGGGTGTCTGATGGGGGTGTGGTACATTGTGTACTGTCAGTGGTGTGCTGTGTGCTGGGTGTCTGATGGGGGTGTGGTACATTGTGTACTGTCAGTGGTGTGTGGTGAGCTGGGTGCCTGATGGGGGTGTGGTACATTGTGTACTGTCAGTGGTGTGCGGTGTGCTGGGTGTCTGATGGGGGTGTGGTACATTGTGTACTGTCAGTGTTGTGCGGTGTGCTGGGTGCCTGATGGGGGTGTGGTACATTGTGTACTGTCAGTGGTGTGCGGTGTGCTGGGTGCCTGATGGGGGTGTGGTACATTGTGTACTGTCAGTGCTGTGCGGTGTGCTGGGTGCCTGATGGGGGTGTGGTACATTGTGTACTGTCAGTGGTGTGCGGTGTGCTGGGTGTCTGATGGGGGTGTCGTACATTGTGTACTGTCAGTGGTGTGTGGTCTGCTGGGTGTCTGATGGGGGTGTGGTACATTGTGTACTGTCAGTGGTGTGCGGTGTGCTGGCTGTCTGATGGGGGGTGTGGTACATTGTGTACTGTCAGTGGTGTGTGGTGTGCTGGGTGTCTGATGGGGCTGTGGTACATTGTGTACTGTCAGTGGTGTGCGGTGTGCTGGCTGTCTGATGGGGGGTGTGGTACATTGTGTACTGTCAGTGGTGTGTGGTGTGCTGGGTGTCTGATGGGGCTGTGGTACATTGTGTACTGTCAGTGGTGTGTGGTGTGCTGGGTGTCTGATGGGGCTGTGGTACATTGTGTACTGTCAGTAGCGTGCGGTGTGCTGGGTGTCTGATGGGGGTGTGGTACATTGTGTACTGTCAGAGGTGTGCGGTGTGCTGGGTGTCTGATGGGGGTGTGGTATATTGTGTACTGTCAGTTGTGTGCGGTGTGCTGGGTGTCTGATGGGGCTGTGGTACATTGTGTACTGTCAGTGGTGTGCGGTGTGCTGGGTGTCTGATGGGGGTGTGGTACATTGTGTCCTGTCAGTGGTGTGCGGTGTGCTGGGTGTCTGATGGGGCTGTGGTACATTGTGTACTGTCAGTGGTGTGCGGTGTGCTGGGTGTCTGATGGGGGTGTTGTACATTGTGTACTGTCAGTGGTGTGCAGTGTGCTGGGTGTCTGATGGGGCTGTGGTACATTGTGTACTGTCAGTGGTGTGCTGGGTGTCTGATGGGGGTGAGGTACATTGTGTACTGTCAGTGGTGTGCGGTGTGCTGGGTGCCTGATGGGGGTGTGGTACATTGTGTACTGTCAGTGGTGTGTGGTGTGCTGGGTGTCTGATGGGGGTGAGGTACATTGTGTACTGTCAGTGGTGTGCGGTGTGCTGGGTGCCTGATGGGGGTGTGGTACATTGTGTACTGTCAGTGGTGTGTGGTGCGCTGGGTGTCTGATGGGGGTGTTGTACATTGTGTACTGTCAGTGGTGTGCGGTGTGCTTGGTGTCTGATGGGGATGTGGTACATTGTGTACTGTCAGTGGTGTGTGGTGTGCTGGGTGTCTGATGGGGGTGTGGTACATTGTGTACTGTCAGTGGTGTGTGGTGTGCTGGGTGTCTGATGGGGATGTGGTACATTGTGTACTGTCAGTCGTGTGTGGTGTGCTGGGTGTCTGATAGGGGTGTGGTACATTGTGTACTGTCAGTCGTATGTGGTGTGCTGGGTGTCTGATGGGGCTGTGGTACATTGTGTACTGTCAGTGGTGTGCAGTGTGCTGGGTGTCTAATGGGGTGGTGGTACATTGTGTACTGTCAGTGGTGTGCGGTGTGCTGGGTGTCTGAAGGGGGTGTGGTACATTGTGTACTGTCAGTGGTGTGCGGTGTGCTGGGTGTCTGATGGGGGTGTGAAGCATTGTGTACTGTCAGTGGTGTGTGGTGTGCGGGGTGTCTGATGGGGGTGTGGTACATTGTGTACTGTCAGTGGTGTGTGGTGTGCTGGGTGTCTGATGGGTGTGCCGTACATTGTGTACTGTCAGTGGTGTGTGGTGTGCTGGGTGCCTGATGGGGGTGTGGTACATTGTGTACTGTCAGTGGTGTGTGGTGTGCTGGGTGCCTGATGGGGGTGTGGTACATGGTGTACTGTCAGTGGTGTGTGGTGTGCTGGGTGTCTGATGGGGGTGTGGTACACTGTGTACTGTCAGTGGTGTGTGGTGTGCTGGGAGTCTGATGGGGGTGTGGTACATTGTGTACTGTCAGTGGTGTGCGGTGTGCTGGGTGCCTGATGGGGGTGTGGTACATTGTGTACTGTCAGTGGTGTGCGGTGTGCTGGGTGTCTGATGGGGGTGTGGTACATTGTGTACTGTCAGTGGTGTGCGGTGTGCTTTGTGTCCCTGATGGGGGTGTGGTACATTGTGTACTGTCAGTGGTGTGCGGTGTGCTGGGTGTCTGATGTGGCTGTGGTACATTGTGTACTGTCAGTGGTGTGCGGTGTGCTGGGTGTCTGATGGGGCTGTGGTACATTGTGTACTGTCAGTGGTGTGTGGTGTGCTGGGTGTCTGATGGGGGTGTGGTATACTGTGTACTGTCAGTCGTGTGTGGTGTGCTGGGTGTCTGATGGGGGTGTGGTACATTGTGTACTGTCAGTGGTGTGCGGTGTGCTGGGTGCCTGATGGGGGTGTGGTACATTGTGTACTGTCAGTGGTGTGTGGTGTGCTGGATGTTTGATGGGGGTGTGGTACATTGTGTAATGTCAGTGGTGTGCCGTGTGCTGGGTGTCTGATGGGGGTGTGGTACATTGTGTACTGTCAGTGGTGTGCAGTGTGCTGCGTCCCTGATGGGGGTGTGGTACATTGTGTACTGTCAGTGGTGTGTGGTTTGCTGGGTGTCTGATGGGGGTGTGGTACATTGTGTACTGTCAGTTGTGTGCGGTGTGCTGGGTGTCTGATGGGGGTGTGGTACATTGTGTACTGTCAGTGGTGTGCGGTGTGCTGGGTGTCTGATGGGGGTGTGGTACATTGTGTACTGTCAGTGGTGTGCAGTGTGCTGTGTCCCTGATGGGGGTGTGGTACATTGTGTACTGTCAGTGGTGTGTGGTTTGCTGGGTGTCTGATGGGGGTGTGGTACATTGTGTACTGTCAGTAGTGTGCGGTGTGCTGGGTGTCTGATGGGGGTGTGGTACATTGTGTACTGTCAGTGGTCTGCGGTGTGCTGGGTGTCTGATGGGGGTGTGGTACATTGTGTACTGTCAGTTGTGTGCGGTGTGCTGGGTGTCTGATGGGGGTGTGGTACATTGTGTACTGTCAGTGGTGTGCGGTGTGCTGGGTGTCTGATGGGGGTGTGGTACATTGTGTACTGTCAGTGGTGTGCGGTGTGCTGGGTGTCTGATGGGGGTGTGGTACATTGTGTACTGTCAGTGGTGTGCAGTGTGCTGTGTCCCTGATGGGGGTGTGGTACATTGTGTACTGTCAGTGGTGTGTGGTTTGCTGGGTGTCTGATGGGGGTGTGGTACATTGTGTACTGTCAGTTGTGTGCGGTGTGCTGGGTGTCTGATGGGGGTGTGGTACATTGTGTACTGTCAGTGGTGTGCGGTGTGCTGGGTGTCTGATGGGGGTGTGGTACATTGTGTACTGTCAGTGGTGTGCGGTGTGCTGGGTGCCTAATGGGACTGTGGTACATTGTGTACTGTCAGTGGTGTGTGGTGTGCTGGGTGTTTGATGGGGCTGTGGTACATTGTGTACTGTCAGTGGTGTGTGGTGTGCTGGGTGCCTAATGGGACTGTGGTACATTGTGTACTGTCAGTGGTGTGCGGTGTTCTGGGTGTCTGATGGGGCTGTGGTACATTGTGTACTGTCAGTGGTGTGCGAGTGCTGGGTGCCTGATGGGGGTGTGGTACATTGTGTACTGTCAGTGGTGTGCGGTGTGCTGGGTGTCTGATGGGGGTGTGGTACATTGTGTACTGTCAGTTGTGTGCGGTGTGCTGGGTGTCTGATGGGGCTGTGGCACATTGTGTACTATCAGTGGTGTGCGGTGTGCTGGGTGTCTGTTGGGGCTGTGGTACATTGTGTACTGTCAGTGGTGTGTGGTGTGCTGGGTGCCTGATGGGGGTGTGGTACATTGTGTACTGTCAGTGGTGTGCGGTGTGCTGGGTGCCTGATGGGGGTGTGGTACATTGTGTACTGTCAGTGGTGTGCGGTGTGCTGGGTGTCTGAAGGAGGTGTGGTACACTGTGTACTGTCAGTGGTGTGCGGTGTGCTGGGTGTCTGATGGGGCTGTGGCACATTGTGCACTATCAGTGGTGTGCGGTGTGCTGGGTGTCTGTTGGGGCTGTGGTACATTGTGTACTGTCAGTGGTGTGCGGTGTGCTGGGTGCCTGATGGGGGTGTGGTACATTGTGTACTGTCAGTGGTGTGCGGTGTGCTGGGTGCCTGATGGGGGTGTGGTACATTGTGTACTGTCAGTGGTGTGCGGTGTGCTGGGTGCCTGATGGGGGTGTGGTACATTGTGTGCTGTCAGTGGTGTGCGGTGTGCTGGGTGCCTGATGGGGGTGTGGTACATTGTGTACTGACAGTGGTGTGCTGGGTGCCTGATGGGGGTGTGGTACATTGTGTACTGTCAGTGATGTGCGGTGTGCTGGGTGTCTGATGGAGGTGTGGTACATTGTGTACTGTCAGTGGTGTGCGGTGTGCTGGGTGTCTGATGGGGTTGTGGTACATTGTGTACTGTCAGTGGTGTGCGGTGTGCTGGGTGTCTGATGGGGGTGTGGTACATTGTGTACTGTCAGTGGTGTGCGGTGTGCTGGGTGCCTGATGGGGGTGTGGTACATTGTGTACTGTCAGTGGTGTGCGGTGTGCTGGGTGTCTGATGGGGCTGTGGTACATTGTGTACTGTCAGTGGTGTGTGGTGTGCTGGGTGTGTGATGGGTGTGTGGTACATTGTGTACTGTCAGTGGTGTGCTGGGTGTCTGATGTGGGTGTGGTACATTGTGTACTGTCAGTGGTGTGCGGTGTGCTGGGTGTCTGATGGGGGTGTGGGACATTGTGTACAGTCAGTGGTGTGCGGTGTGCTGGGTGTCTGATGGGGGTGTGGTACATTGTGTAATGTCAGTGGTGTGTGGTGTGCTGGGTGCCTGATGGGGGTGTGGTACATTGTGTACTGTCAGTGGTGTGCGGTGTGCTGGGTGTCTGATGGGGGTGTGGGACATTGTATACTGTCTGTGGTGTGTGGTGTGCTGGGTGCCTGATGGGTGTGTGGTACATTGTGTACTGTCAGTGGTGTGCGGTGTCCTGGGTGTCTGATGGGGGTGTGGTACATTGTGTACTGTCAGTGGTGTGTGGTGAGCTGGGTGCCTGATGGGGGTGTGGGACATTGTGTACTGTCAGTGGTGTGCGGTGTGCTGGGTGTCTGATGGGGCTGTGGTACATTGTGTACTCTCAGTGGTGTGCGGTGTGCTGGGTGTCTGATGGGGCTGTGGTACATTGTGTACTGTCAGTGGTGTGTGGTGAGCTGGGTGCCTGATGGGGGTGTGGGACATTGTGTACTGTCAGTGGTGTGCGGTGTGCTGGGTGTCTGATGGGGCTGTGGTACATTGTGTACTGTCAGTGGTGTGCGTTGTGCTGGGTGTCGGATGGGTGTGTGGTACATTGTGTACTGTCAGTGGTTTGCGGTGTGCTGGGTGCCTGATGGGGGTGTGGTACATTGTGTACTGTCAGTCGTGTGTGGTGAGCTGGGTGCCTGATGGGGGTGTGGTACATTGTGTACTGTCAGTGGTGTGCGGTGTGCTGGGTGTCTGATGGGGCTGTGGTACATTGTGTACTGTCAGTGGTGTGCAGTGTGCTGGGTGTCTGATGGGGGTGTGGTACATTGTGTACTGTCAGTGGTGTGCGGTGTGCTGGGTGTCTGATGGGGGTGTGGTACATTGTGTCCTGTCAGTGGTGTGCGGTGTGCTGGGTGTCTGATGGGGCTGTGGTACATTGTGTACTGTCAGTGGTGTGCGGTGTGCTGGGTGTCTGATGGGGCTGTGGTACATTGTGTACTGTCAGTGGTGTGCTGGGTGTCTGATGGGGGTGAGGTACATTGTGTACTGTCAGTGGTGTGCGGTGTGCTGGGTGCCTGATGGGGGTGTGGTACATTGTGTACTGTCAGTGGTGTGTGGTGTGCTGGGTGTCTGATGGGGGTGAGGTACATTGTGTACTGTCAGTGGTGTGCGGTGTGCTGGGTGCCTGATGGGGGTGTGGTACATTGTGTACTGTCAGTGGTGTGTGGTGCGCTGGGTGTCTGATGGGGGTGTTGTACATTGTGTACTGTCAGTGGTGTGCGGTTTGCTTGGTGTCTGATGGGGATGTGGTACATTGTGTACTGTCAGTGGTGTGTGGTGTGCTGGGTGTCTGATGGGGGTGTGGTACATTGTGTACTGTCAGTGGTGTGTGGTGTGCTGGGTGTCTGATGGGGATGTGGTACATTGTGTACTGTCAGTCGTGTGTGGTGTGCTGGGTGTCTGATAGGGGTGTGGTACATTGTGTACTGTCAGTCGTATGTGGTGTGCTGGGTGTCTGATGGGGCTGTGGTACATTGTGTACTGTCAGTGGTGTGCAGTGTGCTGGGTGTCTAATGGGGTGGTGGTACATTGTGTACTGTCAGTGGTGTGCGGTGTGCTGGGTGTCTGAAGGGGGTGTGGTACATTGTGTACTGTCAGTGGTGTGCGGTGTGCTGGGTGTCTGATGGGGGTGTGAAGCATTGTGTACTGTCAGTGGTGTGTGGTGTGCGGGGTGTCTGATGGGGGTGTGGTACATTGTGTACTGTCAGTGGTGTGTGGTGTGCTGGGTGTCTGATGGGTGTGCCGTACATTGTGTACTGTCAGTGGTGTGTGGTGTGCTGGGTGCCTGATGGGGGTGTGGTACATTGTGTACTGTCAGTGGTGTGTGGTGTGCTGGGTGCCTGATGGGGGTGTGGTACATGGTGTACTGTCAGTGGTGTGTGGTGTGCTGGGTGTCTGATGGGGGTGTGGTACACTGTGTACTGTCAGTGGTGTGTGGTGTGCTGGGAGTCTGATGGGGGTGTGGTACATTGTGTACTGTCAGTGGTGTGCGGTGTGCTGGGTGCCTGATGGGGGTGTGGTACATTGTGTACTGTCAGTGGTGTGCGGTGTGCTGGGTGTCTGATGGGGGTGTGGTACATTGTGTACTGTCAGTGGTGTGCGGTGTGCTTTGTGTCCCTGATGGGGGTGTGGTACATTGTGTACTGTCAGTGGTGTGCGGTGTGCTGGGTGTCTGATGTGGCTGTGGTACATTGTGTACTGTCAGTGGTGTGCGGTGTGCTGGGTGTCTGATGGGGCTGTGGTACATTGTGTACTGTCAGTGGTGTGTGGTGTGCTGGGTGTCTGATGGGGGTGTGGTATACTGTGTACTGTCAGTCGTGTGTGGTGTGCTGGGTGTCTGATGGGGGTGTGGTACATTGTGTACTGTCAGTGGTGTGCGGTGTGCTGGGTGCCTGATGGGGGTGTGGTACATTGTGTACTGTCAGTGGTGTGTGGTGTGCTGGATGTTTGATGGGGGTGTGGTACATTGTGTAATGTCAGTGGTGTGCCGTGTGCTGGGTGTCTGATGGGGGTGTGGTACATTGTGTACTGTCAGTGGTGTGCAGTGTGCTGTGTCCCTGATGGGGGTGTGGTACATTGTGTACTGTCAGTGGTGTGTGGTTTGCTGGGTGTCTGATGGGGGTGTGGTACATTGTGTACTGTCAGTTGTGTGCGGTGTGCTGGGTGTCTGATGGGGGTGTGGTACATTGTGTACTGTCAGTGGTGTGCGGTGTGCTGGGTGTCTGATGGGGGTGTGGTACATTGTGTACTGTCAGTGGTGTGCAGTGTGCTGTGTCCCTGATGGGGGTGTGGTACATTGTGTACTGTCAGTGGTGTGTGGTTTGCTGGGTGTCTGATGGGGGTGTGGTACATTGTGTACTGTCAGTTGTGTGCGGTGTGCTGGGTGTCTGATGGGGGTGTGGTACATTGTGTACTGTCAGTGGTGTGCGGTGTGCTGGGTGTCTGATGGGGGTGTGGTACATTGTGTACTGTCAGTGGTGTGCGGTGTGCTGGGTGTCTGATGGGGGTGTGGTACATTGTGTACTGTCAGTGGTGTGCAGTGTGCTGTGTCCCTGATGGGGGTGTGGTACATTGTGTACTGTCAGTGGTGTGTGGTTTGCTGGGTGTCTGATGGGGGTGTGGTACATTGTGTACTGTCAGTTGTGTGCGGTGTGCTGGGTGTCTGATGGGGGTGTGGTACATTGTGTACTGTCAGTGGTGTGCGGTGTGCTGGGTGTCTGATGGGGGTGTGGTACATTGTGTACTGTCGTTGGTGTGCGGTGTGCTGGGTGCCTAATGGGACTGTGGTACATTGTGTACTGTCAGTGGTGTGTGGTGTGCTGGGTGTTTGATGGGGCTGTGGTACATTGTGTACTGTCAGTGGTGTGTGGTGTGCTGGGTGCCTAATGGGACTGTGGTACATTGTGTACTGTCAGTGGTGTGCGGTGTTCTGGGTGTCTGATGGGGGTGTGGTAGATTGTGTACTGTCAGTGGTGTGCGAGTGCTGGGTGCCTGATGGGGGTGTGGTACATTGTGTACTGTCAGTGGTGTGCGGTGTGCTGGGTGTCTGATGGGGGTGTGGTACATTGTGTACTGTCAGTTGTGTGCGGTGTGCTGGGTGTCTGATGGGGCTGTGGCACATTGTGTACTATCAGTGGTGTGCGGTGTGCTGGGTGTCTGTTGGGGCTGTGGTACATTGTGTACTGTCAGTGGTGTGTGGTGTGCTGGGTGCCTGATGGGGGTGTGGTACATTGTGTACTGTCAGTGGTGTGCGGTGTGCTGGGTGCCTGATGGGGGTGTGGTACATTGTGTACTGTCAGTGGTGTGCGGTGTGCTGGGTGTCTGAAGGAGGTGTGGTACACTGTGTACTGTCAGTGGTGTGCGGTGTGCTGGGTGTCTGATGGGGCTGTGGCACATTGTGCACTATCAGTGGTGTGCGGTGTGCTGGGTGTCTGTTGGGGCTGTGGTACATTGTGTACTGTCAGTGGTGTGCGGTGTGCTGGGTGCCTGATGGGGGTGTGGTACATTGTGTACTGTCAGTGGTGTGCGGTGTGCTGGGTGCCTGATGGGGGTGTGGTACATTGTGTACTGTCAGTGGTGTGCGGTGTGCTGGGTGCCTGATGGGGGTGTGGTACATTGTGTGCTGTCAGTGGTGTGCGGTGTGCTGGGTGCCTGATGGGGGTGTGGTACATTGTGTACTGACAGTGGTGTGCTGGGTGCCTGATGGGGGTGTGGTACATTGTGTACTGTCAGTGATGTGCGGTGTGCTGGGTGTCTGATGGAGGTGTGGTACATTGTGTACTGTCAGTGGTGTGCGGTGTGCTGGGTGTCTGATGGGGTTGTGGTACATTGTGTACTGTCAGTGGTGTGCGGTGTGCTGGGTGTCTGATGGGGGTGTGGTACATTGTGTACTGTCAGTGGTGTGCGGTGTGCTGGGTGCCTGATGGGGGTGTGGTACATTGTGTACTGTCAGTGGTGTGCGGTGTGCTGGGTGTCTGATGGGGCTGTGGTACATTGTGTACTGTCAGTGGTGTGTGGTGTGCTGGGTGTGTGATGGGTGTGTGGTACATTGTGTACTGTCAGTGGTGTGCTGGGTGTCTGATGTGGGTGTGGTACATTGTGTACTGTCAGTGGTGTGCGGTGTGCTGGGTGTCTGATGGGGGTGTGGGACATTGTGTACAGTCAGTGGTGTGCGGTGTGCTGGGTGTCTGATGGGGGTGTGGTACATTGTGTAATGTCAGTGGTGTGTGGTGTGCTGGGTGCCTGATGGGGGTGTGGTACATTGTGTACTGTCAGTGGTGTGCGGTGTGCTGGGTGTCTGATGGGGGTGTGGGACATTGTATACTGTCAGTGGTGTGTGGTGTGCTGGGTGCCTGATGGGTGTGTGGTACATTGTGTACTGTCAGTGGTGTGCGGTGTCCTGGGTGTCTGATGGGGGTGTGGTACATTGTGTACTGTCAGTGGTGTGTGGTGAGCTGGGTGCCTGATGGGGGTGTGGGACATTGTGTACTGTCAGTGGTGTGCGGTGTGCTGGGTGTCTGATGGGGCTGTGGTACATTGTGTACTGTCAGTGGTGTGCGGTGTGCTGGGTGTCTGATGGGGCTGTGGTACATTGTGTACTGTCAGTGGTGTGTGGTGAGCTGGGTGCCTGATGGGGGTGTGGGACATTGTGTACTGTCAGTGGTGTGCGGTGTGCTGGGTGTCTGATGGGGCTGTGGTACATTGTGTACTGTCAGTGGTGTGCGTTGTGCTGGGTGTCGGATGGGGGTGTGGTACATTGTGTACTGTCAGTGGTTTGCGGTGTGCTGGGTGCCTGATGGGGGTGTGGTACATTGTGTACTGTCAGTGGTGTGTGGTGAGCTGGGTGCCTGATGGGGGTGTGGTACATTGTGTACTGTCAGTGGTGTGCGGTGTGCTGGGTGTCTGATGGGGCTGTGGTACATTGTGTACTGTCAGTGGTGTGCAGTGTGCTGGGTGTCTGATGGGGGTGTGGTACATTGTGCACAGTCAGTGGTGTGCGGTGAGCTGGGTCCCTGATGGGGGTGTGGTACATTGTGTACTGTCAGTGGTGTGCGGTGTGCTGGGTGCCTGATGGGGCTGTGGTACATCGTGTACTGTCAGTGGTGTGCGGTGTGCTGGGTGTCTGATGGGGCTGTGGTACATTGTGTACTGTCAGTGGTGTGTGGTGAGCTGGGTGCCTGATGGGGGTGTGGGACATTGTGTACTGTCAGTGGTGTGCGGTGTGCTGGGTGTCTGATGGGGCTGTGGTACATTGTGTACTGTCAGTGGTGTGCGTTGTGCTGGGTGCCTGATGGGGGTGTGGGACATTGTGTACTGTCAGTGGTGTGCGGTGTGCTGGGTGCCTGATGGGGCTGTGGTACATTGTGTACTGTCAGTGGTGTGCGGTGTGCTGGGTGTCTGATGGGGCTGTGGTACATTGTGTACTGTCAGTGGTGTGCAGTGTGCTGGGTGTCTGATGGGGGTGTGGTACATTGTGCACAGTCAGTGGTGTGCGGTGAGCTGGGTCCCTGATGGGGGTGTGGTACATTGTGTACTGTCAGTGGTGTGCGGTGTGCTGGGTGTCTGATGGGGGTGTGGAACATTGTCTACTGTCAGTGGTGTGCGGTGTGCTGGGTGTCTGATGGGGGTGTGGTACATTGTGAACTGTCAGTGGTGTGGGGTGAGCTGGGTGCCTGATGGGGGTCTGGTACATTGTGTACTGTCAGTGGTGTGTTGTGTGCTGAGTGTCTGATGGGGGTGTGGGACATTGTGTACTGTCAGTGGTGTGCGGTGTGCTGGGTGTCTGATGGGGCTGTGGTACATTGTGTACTGTCAGTGGTGTGCGGTGTGCTGGGTGTCTGATGGGGGTGTGGTACATTGTGTACTGTCAGTGGTGTGTGGTGTGCTGGGTGTCTGATGGGGCTGTGGTACATTGTGTACTGTCAGTGGTGTGCGGTGTGCTGGGTGTCGGATGGGACTGTGGTACATTGTGTACTGTCAGTGGTGTGCGGTGTGCTGGGTGCCTGATGGGCGTGTGGTACATTGTGTACTGTCAGTGGTGTGCGGTGTGCTGGGTGTCTGATGGGGCTGTGGTACATTGTGTACTGTCAGTGGTGTGCGGTGTGCTGGGTGCCTGATGGGGGTGTGGTACATTGTGTACTGTCAGTGGTGTGCGGTGTGCTGGGTGTCTGATGGGGCTGTGGCACATTGTGTACTGTCAGTGGTGTGCGGTGTGCTGGGTGTCTGTTGGGGCTGTGGTACATTGTGTACTGTCAGTGGTGTGTGGTGAGCTGGGTGCCTGATGGGGCTGTGGTACATTGTGTACTGTCAGTGGTGTGTGGTGAGCTGGGTGCCTGATGGGGCTGTGGTACATTGTGTACTGTCAGTGGTGTGCGGTGTGCTGGGTGCCTGATGGGGGTGTGGTACATTGTGTACTGTCAGTGGTGTGCGGTGTGCTGCGTGTCTGATGGGGGTGTGGTACATTGTGTACTGTCAGTGGTGTGCGGTGTGCTGGGTGTCTGATGGGGGTGTGATACATTGTGTACTGTCAGTGGTGTGTGGTGTGCTGGGTGCCTGATGGGGCTGTGGTACATTGTGTACTGTCAGTGGTGTGCGGTGTGCTGGGTGCCTGATGGGGGTGTGGTACATTGTGTACTGTCAGTGGTGTGCGGTGTGCTGGGTGCCTGATGGGGGTGTGGTACATTGTGCACTGTCAGTGGTGTGCGGTGTGCTGTGTGCCTGATGGGGCTGTGGTACATTGTGTACTGTCAGTGGTGTGCGGTGTGCTGGGTGTCTGATGGGGGTGTGGTACATTGTGAACTGTCAGTGGTGTGCGGTGTGCTGGGTGACTGATGGGGTTGTGGTACATTGTGTACTGTCAGTGGTGTGCGGTGTGCTGGCTGTCTGATGGGGGTGTGGTACATTGTGTACTGTCAGTGGTGTGCGGTGTGCTGGGTGTCTGATGGGGGTGTGGTACATTGTGTACTGTCAGTGGTGTGCGGTGTGCTGGGTGTCTGATGGGGCTGTGGTACATTGTGTACTGTCAGTGGTGTGCGGCGTGCAGGGTGCCTGATGGGGTTGTGGTACATTGTGTACAGTCAGTTGTGTGCGGTGTGCTGGGTGTCTGATGGGACTGTGGTACATTGTGTACTGTCAGTGGTGTGATGTGAGGTGGGTGCCTGATGGGGGTGTGGTACATTGTGTACTGTCAGTGGTGTGCGTTGTGCTGGGTGTCGGATGGGGGTGTGGTACATTGTGTACTGTCAGTGGTTTGCGGTGTGCTGGGTGCCTGATGGGGGTGTGGTACATTGTGTACTGTCAGTGGTGTGTTGTGAGCTGGGTGCCTGATGGGGGTGTGGTACATTGTGTATTGTCAGTGGTGTGCGGTGTGCTGGGTGTCTGATGGGGCTGTGGTACATTGTGTACTGTCAGTGGTGTGCAGTGTGCTGGGTGTCTGATGGGGGTGTGGTACATTGTGCACAGTCAGTGGTGTGCGGTGAGCTGGGTCCCTGATGGTGGTGTGGTACATTGTGTACTGTCAGTGGTGTGCGGTGTGCTGGGTGCCTGATGGGGGTGTGGTACATTGTGTACTGTCAGTGGTGTGCGGTGTGCTGGGTGCCTGATGGGGGTGTGGTACATTGTGTACTGTCAGTGGTGTGCGGTGTGCTGGGTGCCTGATGGGGGTGTGGTACATTGTGTGCTGTCAGTGGTGTGCGGTGTGCTGGGTGCCTGATGGGGGTGTGGTACATTGTGTACTGACAGTGGTGTGCTGGGTGCCTGATGGGGGTGTGGTACATTGTGTACTGTCAGTGATGTGCGGTGTGCTGGGTGTCTGATGGAGGTGTGGTACATTGTGTACTGTCAGTGGTGTGCGGTGTGCTGGGTGTCTGATGGGGTTGTGGTACATTGTGTACTGTCAGTGGTGTGCGGTGTGCTGGGTGTCTGATGGGGGTGTGGTACATTGTGTACTGTCAGTGGTGTGCGGTGTGCTGGGTGCCTGATGGGGGTGTGGTACATTGTGTACTGTCAGTGGTGTGCGGTGTGCTGGGTGTCTGATGGGGCTGTGGTACATTGTGTACTGTCAGTGGTGTGTGGTGTGCTGGGTGTGTGATGGGTGTGTGGTACATTGTGTACTGTCAGTGGTGTGCTGGGTGTCTGATGTGGGTGTGGTACATTGTGTACTGTCAGTGGTGTGCGGTGTGCTGGGTGTCTGATGGGGGTGTGGGACATTGTGTACAGTCAGTGGTGTGCGGTGTGCTGGGTGTCTGATGGGGGTGTGGTACATTGTGTAATGTCAGTGGTGTGTGGTGTGCTGGGTGCCTGATGGGGGTGTGGTACATTGTGTACTGTCAGTGGTGTGCGGTGTGCTGGGTGTCTGATGGGGGTGTGGGACATTGTATACTGTCAGTGGTGTGTGGTGTGCTGGGTGCCTGATGGGTGTGTGGTACATTGTGTACTGTCAGTGGTGTGCGGTGTCCTGGGTGTCTGATGGGGGTGTGGTACATTGTGTACTGTCAGTGGTGTGTGGTGAGCTGGGTGCCTGATGGGGGTGTGGGACATTGTGTACTGTCAGTGGTGTGCGGTGTGCTGGGTGTCTGATGGGGCTGTGGTACATTGTGTACTGTCAGTGGTGTGCGGTGTGCTGGGTGTCTGATGGGGCTGTGGTACATTGTGTACTGTCAGTGGTGTGTGGTGAGCTGGGTGCCTGATGGGGGTGTGGGACATTGTGTACTGTCAGTGGTGTGCGGTGTGCTGGGTGTCTGATGGGGCTGTGGTACATTGTGTACTGTCAGTGGTGTGCGTTGTGCTGGGTGTCGGATGGGGGTGTGGTACATTGTGTACTGTCAGTGGTTTGCGGTGTGCTGGGTGCCTGATGGGGGTGTGGTACATTGTGTACTGTCAGTGGTGTGTGGTGAGCTGGGTGCCTGATGGGGGTGTGGTACATTGTGTACTGTCAGTGGTGTGCGGTGTGCTGGGTGTCTGATGGGGCTGTGGTACATTGTGTACTGTCAGTGGTGTGCAGTGTGCTGGGTGTCTGATGGGGGTGTGGTACATTGTGCACAGTCAGTGGTGTGCGGTGAGCTGGGTCCCTGATGGGGGTGTGGTACATTGTGTACTGTCAGTGGTGTGCGGTGTGCTGAGTGCCTGATGGGGCTGTGGTACATCGTGTACTGTCAGTGGTGTGCGGTGTGCTGGGTGTCTGATGGGGCTGTGGTACATTGTGTACTGTCAGTGGTGTGTGGTGAGCTGGGTGCCTGATGGGGGTGTGGGACATTGTGTACTGTCAGTGGTGTGCGGTGTGCTGGGTGTCTGATGGGGCTGTGGTACATTGTGTACTGTCAGTGGTGTGCGTTGTGCTGGGTGCCTGATGGGGGTGTGGGACATTGTGTACTGTCAGTGGTGTGCGGTGTGCTGGGTGCCTGATGGGGCTGTGGTACATTGTGTACTGTCAGTGGTGTGCGGTGTGCTGGGTGTCTGATGGGGCTGTGGTACATTGTGTACTGTCAGTGGTGTGCAGTGTGCTGGGTGTCTGATGGGGGTGTGGTACATTGTGCACAGTCAGTGGTGTGCGGTGAGCTGGGTCCCTGATGGGGGTGTGGTACATTGTGTACTGTCAGTGGTGTGCGGTGTGCTGGGTGTCTGATGGGGGTGTGGAACATTGTCTACTGTCAGTGGTGTGCGGTGTGCTGGGTGTCTGATGGGGGTGTGGTACATTGTGAACTGTCAGTGGTGTGGGGTGAGCTGGGTGCCTGATGGGGGTCTGGTACATTGTGTACTGTCAGTGGTGTGTTGTGTGCTGAGTGTCTGATGGGGGTGTGGGACATTGTGTACTGTCAGTGGTGTGCGGTGTGCTGGGTGTCTGATGGGGCTGTGGTACATTGTGTACTGTCAGTGGTGTGCGGTGTGCTGGGTGTCTGATGGGGGTGTGGTACATTGTGTACTGTCAGTGGTGTGTGGTGTGCTGGGTGTCTGATGGGGCTGTGGTACATTGTGTACTGTCAGTGGTGTGCGGTGTGCTGGGTGTCGGATGGGACTGTGGTACATTGTGTACTGTCAGTGGTGTGCGGTGTGCTGGGTGCCTGATGGGCGTGTGGTACATTGTGTACTGTCAGTGGTGTGCGGTGTGCTGGGTGTCTGATGGGGGTGTGGTACAGTGTGTACTGTCAGTGGTGTGCGGTGTGCTGGGTGTCTGATGGGGGTGAGGTACATTGTGTACTGTCAGTGGTGTGCGGTGTGCTGGGTGCCTGATGGGGGTGTGGTACATTGTGTACTGTCAGTGGTGTGCGGTGTGCTGGGTGTCTGATGGGGCTGTGGCACATTGTGTACTGTCAGTGGTGTGCGGTGTGCTGGGTGTCTGTTGGGGCTGTGGTACATTGTGTACTGTCAGTGGTGTGTGGTGAGCTGGGTGCCTGATGGGGCTGTGGTACATTGTGTACTGTCAGTGGTGTGTGGTGAGCTGGGTGCCTGATGGGGCTGTGGTACATTGTGTACTGTCAGTGGTGTGCGGTGTGCTGGGTGCCTGATGGGGGTGTGGTACATTGTGTACTGTCAGTGGTGTGCGGTGTGCTGCGTGTCTGATGGGGGTGTGGTACATTGTGTACTGTCAGTGGTGTGCGGTGTGCTGGGTGTCTGATGGGGGTGTGATACATTGTGTACTGTCAGTGGTGTGTGGTGTGCTGGGTGCCTGATGGGGCTGTGGTACATTGTGTACTGTCAGTGGTGTGCGGTGTGCTGGGTGCCTGATGGGGGTGTGGTACATTGTGTACTGTCAGTGGTGTGCGGTGTGCTGGGTGCCTGATGGGGGTGTGGTACATTGTGCACTGTCAGTGGTGTGCGGTGTGCTGTGTGCCTGATGGGGCTGTGGTACATTGTGTACTGTCAGTGGTGTGCGGTGTGCTGGGTGTCTGATGGGGGTGTGGTACATTGTGAACTGTCAGTGGTGTGCGGTGTGCTGGGTGACTGATGGGGTTGTGGTACATTGTGTACTGTCAGTGGTGTGCGGTGTGCTGGCTGTCTGATGGGGGTGTGGTACATTGTGTACTGTCAGTGGTGTGCGGTGTGCTGGGTGTCTGATGGGGGTGTGGTACATTGTGTACTGTCAGTGGTGTGCGGTGTGCTGGGTGTCTGATGGGGCTGTGGTACATTGTGTACTGTCAGTGGTGTGCGGCGTGCAGGGTGCCTGATGGGGTTGTGGTACATTGTGTACAGTCAGTTGTGTGCGGTGTGCTGGGTGTCTGATGGGACTGTGGTACATTGTGTACTGTCAGTGGTGTGATGTGAGGTGGGTGCCTGATGGGGGTGTGGTACATTGTGTACTGTCAGTGGTGTGCGTTGTGCTGGGTGTCGGATGGGGGTGTGGTACATTGTGTACTGTCAGTGGTTTGCGGTGTGCTGGGTGCCTGATGGGGGTGTGGTACATTGTGTACTGTCAGTGGTGTGTTGTGAGCTGGGTGCCTGATGGGGGTGTGGTACATTGTGTATTGTCAGTGGTGTGCGGTGTGCTGGGTGTCTGATGGGGCTGTGGTACATTGTGTACTGTCAGTGGTGTGCAGTGTGCTGGGTGTCTGATGGGGGTGTGGTACATTGTGCACAGTCAGTGGTGTGCGGTGAGCTGGGTCCCTGATGGTGGTGTGGTACATTGTGTACTGTCAGTGGTGTGCGGTGTGCTGGGTGCCTGATGGGGCTGTGGTACATTGTGTACTGTCAGTGGTGTGCGGTGTGCTGGGTGTCTGATGGAGGCGTGGAACATTGTCTACTGTCAGTGGTGTGCGGTGTGCTGGGTGTCTGATGGGGGTGTGGTACATTGTGAACTGTCAGTGGTGTGGGGTGAGCTGGGTGCCTGATGGGGTTGTGGGACATTGTGTACTGTCAGTGGTGTGCGGTGTGCTGGGTGTCTGATGGGGCTGTGGTACATTGTGTACTGTCAGTGGTGTGCGGTGTGCTGGGTGTCTGATGGGGGTGTTGTACATTGTGGACTATCAGTGGTGTGCAGTGTGCTGTGTCCCTGATGGGGCTGTGGGTACATTGTGTACTGTCAGTGGTGTGCGGTGTGCTGGGTGTCTGATGGGGGTGTGGTACATTGTGTACTGTCAGTGGTGTGTGGTGTGCTGGGTGTCTGATGGGGCTGTGGTACATTGTGTACTGTCAGTGGTGTGCGGTGTGCTGGGTGTCGGATTGGACTGTGGTACATTGTGTACTGTCAGTGGTGTGCGGTGTGCTGGGTGCCTGATGGGCGTGTGGTACATTGTGTACTGTCAGTGGTGTGCGGTGTGCTGGGTGTCTGATGGGGCTGTGGTACATTGTGTACTGTCAGTGGTGTGCGGTGTGCTGGGTGCCTGATGGGGGTGTGGTACATTGTGTACTGTCAGTGGTGTGCGGTGTGCTGGGTGTCTGATGGGGCTGTGGCACATTGTGTACTGTCAGTGGTGTGCGGTGTGCTGGGTGTCTGTTGGGGCTGTGGTACATTGTGTACTGTCAGTGGTGTGCGGTGTGCTGGGTGCCTGATGGGGGTGTGGTACATTGTGTACTGTCAGTGGTGTGCGGTGTGCTGGGTGCCTGATGTGGGTGTGGTACATTGTGTACTGTCAGTGGTGTGCGGTGTGCTGCGTGTCTGATGGGGGTGTGGTACATTGTGTACTGTCAGTGGTGTGCGGTGTGCTGGGTGTCTGATGGGGGTGTGGTACATTGTGAACTGTCAGTGGTGTGCGGTGTGCTGGGTGACTGATGGGGGTGTGGTACATTGTGTACTGTCAGTGGTGTGCGGTGTGCTGGCTGTCTGATGGGGGTGTGGTACATTGTGTACTGTCAGTGGTGTGCGGTGAGCTGGGTGCCTGATGGGGGTGTGGTACATTGTGTACTGTCAGTGGTGTGTGGTGAGCTGGGTGCCTGATGGGGGTGTGGTACATTGTGTACTGTCAGTGGTGTGCGGTGTGCTGGGTGTCTGATGGGGGTGTGGTACATTGTGTACAGTCAGTGGTGTGCGGTGTGCTGGGTGTCTGATGGGACTGTGGTACATTGTGTACTGTCAGTGGTGTGTGGTGAGCTGGGTGCCTGATGGGGGTGTGGTACATTGTGTACTGTCTGTGGTGTGCGGTGAGCTGGGTGCCTGATGGGGGTGTGGGAACATTGTGTACTGTCAGTGGTGTGTGGTATGCTGGGTGTCTGATGGGGGTGTGGTACATTGTGTACTGTCATTGGTGTGCGGTGTGCTGGGTGTCTGATGGGGGTGTGGTACATTGTGTACTGTCAGTGGTGTGTGGTGAGCTGGGTCCCTGATGGGGGTGTGGTACATTGTGTACTGTCAGTGGTGTGTGGTATGCTGGGTGTCTGATGGGGGTGTGGTACATTGTGAAATGTCAGTGGTGTGCGGTGAGCTGGGTCCCTGATGGGGGTGTGGTACATTGTGTACTGTCAGTGGTGTGCGGTGTGCTGGGTGCCTGATGGGGCTGTGGTACATTGTGTACTGTCAGTGGTGTGCGGTGTGCTGGCTGTCTGATGGGGGTGTGGTACATTGTGTACTGTCAGTGGTGTGCGGTGTGCTGGGTGTCTGATGGGGCTGTGGTACATTGTGTACTGTCATTGGTGTGCGGTGTGCTGGGTGTCTGATGGGGGTGTGGAACATTGTCTACTGTCAGTGGTGTGCGGTGTGCTTGGTTTCTGATGGGCGTGTGGTACATTGTGTACTGACAGTGGTGTGTGGTGAGCTGGGTGCCTGATGGGGGTGTGGAAAATTGTGTACTGTCAGTGGTGTGCGGTGTGCTGGGTGTATGATGGGGGTGTGGTACATTGTGTAATGTCAGTGGTGTGTGGTGTGCTGGGTGCCTGATGGGGGTGTGGTACATTGTGTACTGTCAGTGGTGTGCTGTGTGCTGGGTGTCTGATGGGGCTGTGGGACATTGTGTACTGTCAGTGGTGTGCGGTGAGCTGGGTGCCTGATGGGGGTGTGGTACATTGTGTACTGTCAGTGTTGTGGGGTGTGCTGGGTGTCTGATGGGGCTGTGGGACATTGTATACTGTCAGTGGTGTGCGGTGTGCTGGGTGTATGATGGGGGTGTGGTACATTGTGTAATGTCAGTGGTGTGTGGTGTGCTGGGTGTCTGATGGGGGTGTGGTACATTGTGTAATGTCAGTGGTGTGTGGTGTGCTGGGTGTCTGATGGGGGTGTGATACATTGTGTACTGTCAGTGGTGTGCGGTGAGCTGGGTGTCTGATGGGGGTGTGGTACATTGTGTACTGTCAGTGGTGTGCGGTGAGCTGGGTGTCTGATGGGGGTGTGGTACATTGTGTACTGTCAGTGGTGTGCGGTGAGCTGGGTGTCTGATGGGGGTGTGGTACATTGTGTACTGTCAGTGGTGTGCGGTGTGCTGGGTGCCTGATGGGTGTGTGGTACATTGTGTATTGTCAGTGGTGTGCGGTGTGCTGGGTGTCTGATGGGGGTGTGGTACATCGTGTACTGTCAGTGGTGTGCGGTGAGCTGGGTGCCTGATGGGGGTGTGGTACTTTGTGTACTGTCAGTGGTGTGCGGTGTGCTGGGTGCCTGATAGGGGTGTGGTACATTGTGTACTGTCAGTGCTGTGCGGTGTGCTGGGTGTCTGATGGGGGTGTGGTACATTGTGTACTGTCAGTGGTGTGTGGTGGGCTGGGTCCCTGATGGGGGTGTGGTACATTGTGTACTGTCAGTGGTGTGTGGTGTGCTGGGTGTCTGATGGGGCTGTGGTACATTGTGTACTGTCAGTGGTGTGTGGTGTGCTGGGTGTCTGATGGGGGTGTGGTACATTGTGTACTGTCAGTGGTGTGTGCTGTGCTGGGTGTCTGATGAGGCTGTGGTACATTGTGTACTGTCAGTGGTGTGTGGTGTGCTGGGTGTCTGATGGTGGTGTGGTACATTGTGTACTGTCAGTGGTGTGCGGTGTGCTGGGTGCCTGATGGGGGTGTGGTACATTGTGTACTGTCAGTGGTGTGCGGTGTGCTGGGTGCCTGATGGGGCTGTGGTACATTGTGTACTGTCAGTGGTGTGCGGTGTGCTGGCTGTCTGATGGGGGTGTGGTACATTGTGTACTGTCAGTGGTGTGCGGTGAGCTGTGTCCCTGATGGGACTGAGGTACATTGTGTACTGTCAGTGGTGTGCGGTGTGCTGGGTTTCTGATGGGCGTGTGGTACATTGTGTACTGACAGTGGTGTGTGGTGAGCTGGGTGCCTGATGGGGGTGTGGGACATTGTGTACTGTCAGTGTGTGCGGTGTGCTGGGTGTCTGATGGGGGTGTGGCACATTGTGTGCTGTCAGTGGTGTGTGGTGTGCTGGGTGCCTGATGGGGGTGTGGCACATTGTGTAATGTCAGTGGTGTGTGGTGTGCTGGGTGCCTGATGGGGGTGTGGTACATTGTGTACTGTCAGTGTTGTGGGGTGTGCTGGGTGTCTGAGGGGGGTGTGGGACATTGTATACTGTCAGTGGTTTGTGGTGTGCTGGGTGCCTGATGGGTGTGTGGTACATTGTGTACTGTCAGTGGTGTGCGGTGTTCTAGGTGTCTGATGGGGGTGTGGTACATTGTGTACTGTCAGTGGTGTGCGGTGAGCTGGGTGTCTGATTGGGGTGTGGTACATTGTGTACTGTCAGTGGTGTGCGGTGTGCTGGGTGCCTGATGGGTGTGTGGTACATTGTGTACTGTCAGTGGTGTGCGGTGTGCTGGGTGTCTGATGGGGGTGTGGTACATCGTGTACTGTCAGTGGTGTGCGGTGAGCTGGGTGCCTGATGGGGGTGTGGTACATTGTGTACTGTCAGTGGTGTGCGGTGTGCTGGGTGCCTGATGGGGGTGTGGTGCATTGTGTACTGTCAGTGGTGTGCTGTGTGCTGGGTGTCTGATGGGGATATGGTACATTGTGTACTGTCAGTGGTGTCTGGTGTGCTGGGTGTCTGATGGGGGTGTGGTACATTGTGTACTGTCAGTGGTGTGTGGTGAGCTGGGTGCCTGATGGGGGTGTGGTACATTGTGTACTGTCAGTAGTGTGTGGTGAGCTGGGTGCCTGATGGGGGTGTGGTACATTGTGTACTGTCAGTGGTGTCTGGTGTGCTGGGTGTCTGATGGGGGTGTGGTACATTGTGTACTGTCAGTGGTGTGTGGTGTGCTGGGTGCCTGATGGGGGTGTGGTACATTGTGTACTGTCAGTGGTGTGTGGTGTGCTGGGTGTCTGATGGGGGGTGTGGGACATTGTGTACTGTCAGTGGTGTGCGGTGTGCTGGGTGTCTGATGGGGCTGTGGTACATTGTGTACTGTCAGTGGTGTGCGGTGTGCTGGGTGTCTGATGGGGCTGTGGTACATTGTGTACTGTCAGTGGTGTGCGGTGTGCTGGGTGTCTGATGGGGCTGTGGTACAATGTGTACTGTCAGTGGTGTGCGGTGTGCTGGGTGCCTGATGGTGGTGTGGTACATTGTGTACTGTCAGTGGTGTGTGGTGTGCTGGGTGTCGGATGGGGGTGTGGTACATTGTGGACTGTCAGTGGTGTGCGGTGTGCTGGGTGTCTGATGGGGGTGTGGTACATTGTGAACTGTCAGTGGTGTGCGGTGAGCTGGGTACCTGATGGGGGTGTGGTACATTGTGTACTGTCAGTGGTGTGCGGTGTGCTGGGTGTCTGATGGGGGTGTGGAACATTGTGTACTGTCAGTGGTGTGTGGTGAGCTGGGTGCCTGATGGGGGTGGGGGACATTGTGTACTGTCAGTGGTGTGCGGTGTGCTGGGTGTCTGATGGGGCTGTGGTACATTGTGTACTGTCAGTGGTGTGCGGTGTGCTAGGTGTCTGATGGGGGTGTGGAACATTGTCTCCTGTCAGTGGTGTGCGGTGTGCTTGGTTTCTGATGGGCGTGTGGTACATTGTGTACTGACAGTGGTGTGTGGTGAGCTGGGTGCCTGATGGGGATGTGGAAAATTGTGTACTGTCAGTGGTGTGCGGTGTGCTGGGTGTATGATGGGGGTGTGGTACATTGTGTAATGTCAGTGGTGTGCGGTGTGCTGGGTGTCTGATGGGGCTGTGGGACATTGTATACTGTCAGTGGTGTGTGGTGTGCTGGGTGCCTGATGGGTGTGTGGTACATTGTGTACTGTCAGTGGTGTGCGGTGTGCTGGGTGTCTGATGGGGGTGTGATACATTGTGTACTGTCAGTGGTGTGCGGTGAGCTGGGTGTCTGATGGGGGTGTGGTACATTGTGTACTGTCAGTGGTGTGCGGTGTGCTGGGTGTCTGATGGGGGTGTGGTACATTGTGTACTGTCAGTGGTGTGCGGTGTGCTGGGTGCCTGATGGGTGTGTGGTACATTGTGTACTGTCAGTGGTGTGCGGTGTGCTGGGTGTCTGATGGGGGTGTGGTACATCGTGTACTGTCAGTGGTGTGCGGTGAGCTGGGTGCCTGATGGGGGTGTGGTACATTGTGTACTGTCAGTGGTGTGCGGTGTGCTGGGTGCCTGATAGGGGTGTGGTACATTGTGTACTGTCTGTGGTGTGCGGTGAGCTGGGTGCCTGATGGGGGTGTGGGAACATTGTGTACTGTCAGTGGTGTGTGGTATGCTGGGTGTCTGATGGGGGTGTGGTACATTGTGTACTGTCATTGCTGTGCGGTGTGCTGGGTGTCTGATGGGGGTGTGGGACATTGTGTACTGTCAGTGGTGTGTGGTGGGCTGGGTCCCTGATGGGGGTGTGGTACATTGTGTACTGTCAGTGGTGTGTGGTGTGCTGGGTGTCTGATGGGGCTGTGGTACATTGTGTACTGTCAGTGGTGTGTGGTGTGCTGGGTGTCTGATGGGGGTGTGGTACATTGTGTACTGTCAGTGGTGTGTGGTGTGCTGGGTGCCTGATGGGGCTGTGGTACATTGTGTACTGTCAGTGGTGTGTGGTGTGCTGGGTGTCTGATGGGGGTGTGGTACATTGTGTACTGTCAGTGGTGTGCGGTGTGCTGGGTGCCTGATGGGGGTGTGGTACATTGTGTACTGTCAGTGGTGTGCGGTGTGCTGGGTGCCTGATGGGGCTGTGGTACATTGTGTACTGTCAGTGGTGTGCGGTGTGCTGGCTGTCTGATGGGGGTGTGGTACATTGTGTACTGTCAGTGGTGTGCGGTGAGCTGTGTCCCTGATGGGACTGAGGTACATTGTGTACTGTCAGTGGTGTGTGGTGTGCTGGGTGTCTGATGGGGGTGCGGTACATTGTGTACTGTCAGTGGTGTGTGGTGTGCTGGGTGTCTGATGGGGGTGCGGTACATTGTGTACTGTCAGTGGTGTGCGGTGTGCTGGGTTTCTGATGGGCGTGTGGTACATTGTGTACTGACAGTGGTGTGTGGTGAGCTGGGTGCCTGATGGGGGTGTGGGACATTGTGTACTGTCAGTGTGTGCGGTGTGCTGGGTGTCTGATGGGGGTGCGGTACATTGTGTACTGTCAGTGGTGTGCGGTGTGCTGGGTTTCTGATGGGCGTGTGGTACATTGTGTACTGACAGTGGTGTGTGGTGAGCTGGGTGCCTGATGGGGGTGTGGGACATTGTGTACTGTCAGTGTGTGCGGTGTGCTGGGTGCCTGATGGGGGTGTGGCACATTGTGTAATGTCAGTGGTGTGTGGTGTGCTGGGTGCCTGATGGGGGTGTGGTACATTGTGTACTGTCAGTGTTGTGGGGTGTGCTGGGTGTCTGAGGGGGGTGTGGGACATTGTATACTGTCAGTGGTTTGTGGTGTGCTGGGTGCCTGATGGGTGTGTGGTACATTGTGTACTGTCAGTGGTGTGCGGTGTTCTAGGTGTCTGATGGGGGTGTGGTACATTGTGTACTGTCAGTGGTGTGCGGTGTGCTGGGTGCCTGATGGGGGTGTGGTACATTGTGTACTGTCAGTGGTGTGCGGTGTGCTGGGTGTCTGATGGGGGTGTGGTACATTGTGTACTGTCAGTGGTGTGCGGTGAGCTGGGTGTCTGATTGGGGTGTGGTACATTGTGTACTGTCAGTGGTGTGCGGTGTGCTGGGTGCCTGATGGGTGTGTGGTACATTGTGTACTGTCAGTGGTGTGCGGTGTGCTGGGTGTCTGATGGGGGTGTGGTACATCGTGTACTGTCAGTGGTGTGCGGTGAGCTGGGTGCCTGATGGGGGTGTGGTTCATTGTGTACTGTCAGTGGTGTGCGGTGTGCTGGGTGCCTGATGGGGGTGTGGATCATTGTGTACTGTCAGTGGTGTGCGGTGTGCTGGGTGTCTGATGGGGATATGGTACATTGTGTACTGTCAGTGGTGTCTGGTGTGCTGGGTGTCTGATGGGGGTGTGGTACATTGTGTACTGTCAGTGGTGTGTGGTGAGCTGGGTGCCTGATGGGGGTGTGGTACATTGTGTACTGTCAGTGGTGTGTGGTGAGCTGGGTGCCTGATGGGGGTGTGGTACATTGTGTACTGTCAGTGGTGTCTGGTGTGCTGGGTGTCTGATGGGGGTGTGGTACATTGTGTACTGTCAGTGGTGTGTGGTGTGCTGGGTGCCTGATGGGGGTGTGGTACATTGTGTACTGTCAGTGGTGTGTGGTGTGCTGGGTGTCTGATGGGGGGTGTGGGACATTGTGTACTGTCAGTGGTGTGCGGTGTGCTGGGTGTCTGATGGGGCTGTGGTACATTGTGTACTGTCAGTGGTGTGCGGTGTGCTGGGTGTCTGATGGGGCTGTGGTACATTGTGTACTGTCAGTGGTGTGCGGTGTGCTGGGTGTCTGATGGGGCTGTGGTACAATGTGTACTGTCAGTGGTGTGCGGTGTGCTGGGTGCCTGATGGTGGTGTGGTACATTGTGTACTGTCAGTGGTGTGTGGTGTGCTGGGTGTCGGATGGGGGTGTGGTACATTGTGGACTGTCAGTGGTGTGCGGTGTGCTGGGTGTCTGATGGGGGTGTGGTACATTGTGCACTGTCAGTGGTGTGCGGTGAGCTGGGTACCTGATGGGGGTGTGGTACATTGTGTACTGTCAGTGGTGTGCGGTGTGCTGGGTGTCTGATGGGGGTGTGGAACATTGTGTACTGTCAGTGGTGTGTGGTGAGCTGGGTGCCTGATGGGGGTGTGGGACATTGTGTACTGTCAGTGGTGTGCGGTGTGCTGGGTGTCTGATGGGGCTGTGGTACATTGTGTACTGTCAGTGGTGTGCGGTGTGCTGGGTGTCTGATGGTGGTGTGGTACATTGTGTACTGTCAGTGGTGTGTGGTGTGCTGGGTGTCGGATGGTGGTGTGGTACATTGTGGACTGTCAGTGGTGTGCGGTGTGCTGGGTGTCTGATGGGGGTGTGGTACATTGTGCACTGTCAGTGGTGTGCGGTGAGCTGGGTACCTGATGGGGGTGTGGTACATTGTGTACTGTCAGTGGTGTGCGGTGTGCTGGGTGTCTGATGGGGGTGTGGAACATTGTGTACTGTCAGTGGTGTGTGGTGAGCTGGGTGCCTGATGGGGGTGTGGGACATTGTGTACTGTCAGTGGTGTGCGGTGTGCTGGGTGTCTGATGGGGCTGTGGTACATTGTGTACTGTCAGTGGTGTGCGGTGTGCTGGGTGTCTGATGGGGCTGTGGTACATTGTGTACTGTCAGTGGTGTGCGGTGTGCTGGGTGCCTGATGGGGCTGTGGTACATTGTGTACTGTCAGTGGTGTGCGGTGTGCTGGGTGTCGGATGGGGGTGTGGTACATTGTGTACTGTCAGTGGTGTGCGGTGAGCTGGGTGTCTGATGGGGGTGTGGTACATTGTGTACTGTCAGTGGTGTGTGGTGTGCTGGGTGTCTGATGGGGGTGTGGTACATTGTGTACTGTCAGTGGTGTGCGGTGTGCTGGGTGCCTGATGGGGGTGTGGTACATTGTGTACTGTCAGTGGTGTGCGGTGTGCTGGGTGTCTGATGGGGGTGTGGTACATTGTGTACTGTCATTGCTGTGCGGTGTGCTGGGTGTCTGATGGGGGTGTGGTACATTGTGTACTGTCAGTGGTGTGTGGTGGGCTGGGTCCCTGATGGGGGTGTGGTACATTGTGTACTGTCAGTGGTGTGTGGTGTGCTGGGTGTCTGATGGGGCTGTGGTACATTGTGTACTGTCAGTGGTGTGTGGTGTGCTGGGTGTCTGATGGGGGTGTGGTACATTGTGTACTGTCAGTGGTGTGTGGTGTGCTGGGTGTCTGATGGGGCTGTGGTACATTGTGTACTGTCAGTGGTGTGTGGTGTGCTGGGTGTCTGATGGGGGTGTGGTACATTGTGTACTGTCAGTGGTGTGCGGTGTGCTGGGTGCCTGATGGGGGTGTGGTACATTGTGTACTGTCAGTGGTGTGCGGTGTGCTGGGTGTCTGATGGGGGTGTGGTACATTGTGTACTGTCAGTGGTGTGCGGTGTGCTGGGTGCCTGATGGGGGTGTGGTACATTGTGTACTGTCAGTGGTGTGCGGTGTGCTGGGTGCCTGATGGGGGTGTGGTACATTGTGTACTGTCAGTGGTGTGCGGTGTGCTGGGTGTCTGATGGGGGTGTGGTACATTGTGTACTGTCAGTGGTGTGCGGTGAGCTGTGTCCCTGATGGGACTGAGGTACATTGTGTACTGTCAGTGGTGTGCGGTGTGCTGGGTTTCTGATGGGCGTGTGGTACATTGTGTACTGACAGTGGTGTGTGGTGAGCTGGGTGCCTGATGGGGGTGTGGGACATTGTGTACTGTCAGTGTGTGCGGTGTGCTGGGTGTCTGATGGGGGTGTGGCACATTGTGTGCTGTCAGTGGTGTGTGGTGTGCTGGGTGCCTGATGGGGGTGTGGCACATTGTGTAATGTCAGTGGTGTGTGGTGTGCTGGGTGTCTGAGGGGGGTGTGGGACATTGTATACTGTCAGTGGTTTGTGGTGTGCTGGGTGCCTGATGGGTGTGTGGTACATTGTGTACTGTCAGTAGTGTGCGGTGTGCTGGGTGCCTGATGGGGATGTGGTACATTGTGTACTGTCAGTGGTGTGCGGTGTGCTGGGTGCCTGATGGGGGTGTGGTACATTGTGTACTGTCAGTGGTGTGTGGTGTGCTGGGTGTCTGATGGGGGTGTGGTACATTGTGTACTGTCAGTGGTGTGTGGTGTGCTGGGTGTCTGATGGGGGTGTGGTACATTGTGTACTGTCAGTGGTGTGCGGTGAGCTGGGTGTCTGATTGGGGTGTGGTACATTGTGTACTGTCAGTGGTGTGCGGTGTGCTGGGTGCCTGATGGGTGTGTGGTACATTGTGTACTGTCAGTGGTGTGCGGTGTGCTGGGTGTCTGATGGGGGTGTGGTACATCGTGTACTGTCAGTGGTGTGCGGTGAGCTGGGTGCCTGATGGGGGTGTGGTACATTGTGTACTGTCAGTGGTGTGCGGTGTGCTGGGTGCCTGATGGGGGTGTGGATCATTGTGTACTGTCAGTGGTGTGCGGTGTGCTGGGTGTCTGATGGGGATATGGTACATTGTGTACTGTCAGTGGTGTCTGGTGTGCTGGGTGTCTGATAGGGGTGTGGTACATTGTGTACTGTCAGTGGTGTGTGGTGAGCTGGGTGCCTGATGGGGGTGTGGTACATTGTGTACTGTCAGTGGTGTGTGGTGAGCTGGGTGCCTGATGGGGGTGTGGTACATTGTGTACTGTCAGTGGTGTCTGGTGTGCTGGGTGTCTGATGGGGGTGTGGTACATTGTGTACTGTCAGTGGTGTGTGGTATGCTGGGTGCCTGATGGGGGTGTGGTACATTGTGTACTGTCAGTGGTGTGTGGTGTGCTGGGTGTCTGATGGGGGGTGTGGGACATTGTGTACTGTCAGTGGTGTGCGGTGTGCTGGGTGTCTGATGGGGCTGTGGTACATTGTGTACTGTCAGTGGTGTGCGGTGTGCTGGGTGTCTGATGGGGCTGTGGTACATTGTGTACTGTCAGTGGTGTGCGGTGTGCTGGGTGTCTGATGGGGCTGTGGTACAATGTGTACTGTCAGTGGTGTGCGGTGTGCTGGGTGCCTGATGGTGGTGTGGTACATTGTGTACTGTCAGTGGTGTGTGGTGTGCTGGGTGTCGGATGGGGGTGTGGTACATTGTGGACTGTCAGTGGTGTGCGGTGTGCTGGGTGTCTGATGGGGGTGTGGTACATTGTGCACTGTCAGTGGTGTGCGGTGAGCTGGGTACCTGATGGGGGTGTGGTACATTGTGTACTGTCAGTGGTGTGCGGTGTGCTGGGTGTCTGATGGGGGTGTGGAACATTGTGTACTGTCAGTGGTGTGTGGTGTGCTGGGTGCCTGATGGGGGTGTGGTACATTGTGTACTGTCAGTGGTGTGCGGTGTGCTGGGTGTCTGATGGGTGTGTGGTACATTGTGTACTGTCAGTGGTGTGCGGTGTGCTGGGTGTCTGATGGGGCTGTGGTACATTGTGTACTGTCAGTGGTGTGTGGTGTGCTGGGTGTCTGATGGGGCTGTGGTACATTGTGTACTGTCAGTGGTGTGTGGTGTGCTGGGTGCCTGATGGGGGTGTGGTACATTGTGTACTGTCAGTGGTGTGCGGTGTGCTGGGTGTCTGATGGGGGTGTGGTACATTGTATACTATCAGTGCTGTGTGGTGTGCTGGGTGTCTGATGGGGGTGTGGTACATTGTGTACTGTCAGTGGTGTGCGGTGTGCTGGCTGCCTGATGGGTGTGTGGTACATTGTATACTGTCAGTGCTGTGTGGTGTGCTGGGTGTCTGATGGAGGTGTGGTACATTGTGTACTGTCAGTGGTGTGCGGTGTGCTGGGTGCCTGATGGGGGTGTGGTACATTGTGTACTGTCAGTGGTGTGTGGTGTGCTGGGTGTCTGATGGGGGTGTGGTACATTGTGTACTGTCAGTGGTGTGCGGTGTGCTGGGAGTCTCATGGGGGTGTGGTACATTGTGTACTGTCAGTGGTGTGTGGTGTGCTGGGTGCCTGATGGGGGTGTGGTACATTGTGTACTGTCAGTGGTGTGCGGTGTGCTGGGTGCTTGATGGGGGTGTGGTACATTGTGTACTGTTGTGGTGTCTGGTGTGCTGGGTGTCTGATGGGGGTGTGGTACATTGTGTACTGTCAGTGGTGTGCGGTGTGCTGGGTGTCTGATGGGGGTGTGGTACATTGTGTACTGTCAGTGGTGTGCGGTGTGCTGGGTTTCTGATGGGGGTGTGGTACATTGTGTACTGTCAGTGGTGTGCGGTGTGCTGGGTGTCTGATGGGGGTGTGGTACATTGTGTACTGTCAGTGGTGTGCGGTGTGCTGGGTGTCTGATGGGGGTGTGGTACATTGTGTACTGTCAGTGGTGTGCGGTGTGCTGGGTGTCTGATGGGGCTGTGGTACATTGTGTACTGTCAGTGGTGTGCGGTGTGCTGGGTGCCTGATGGGGATGTGGTACATTGTGTACTGTCAGTGGTGTGCGGTGTGCTGGCTGTCTGATGGGGGTGTGGTACATTGTGTACTGTCAGTGGTGTGCGGTGTGCTGTGTGTCTGATGGGGGTGTGGTACATTGTGTACTGTCAGTGGTGTGTGGTGTGCTGGGTGCCTGATGGGGGTGTGGTATATTGTGTACTGTCAGTGGTGTGTGGTGTGCGAGGTGTCTGATGGGGGTGTGGTACATTGTGTACTGTCAGTGGTGTGTGGTGTGCTGGGTGTCTGATGGGGGTGTGGTACATTGTGTACTGTCAGTGGTGTGCGGTGTGCTGGGTGTCTGATGGGGGTGTGGTACATTGTGTACTGTCAGTGGTGTGCGGTGTGCTGTGTGTCTGATGGGGGTGTGGTACATTGTGTACTGTCAGTGGTGTGTGGTGTGCTGGGTGTCTGATGGGGGTGTGGTACATTGTGTACTGTCAGTGGTGTGTGGTGTGCTGGGTGCCTGATGGGGGTGTGGTATATTGTGTACTGTCAGTGGTGTGCGGTGTGCTGGGTGTCTGATGGGGGTGTGGTACATTGTGTACTGTCAGTGGTGTGCGGTGTGCTGGGTGTCTGATGGGGGTGTGGTACATTGTGTACTGTCAGTGGTGTGCGGTGTGCTGTGTGTCTGATGGGGGTGTGGTACATTGTGTACTGTCAGTGGTGTGTGGTGTGCTGGGTGCCTGATGGGGGTGTGGTACATTGTGTACTGTCAGTGGTGTGCGGTGTGCTGTGTGTCTGATGGGGGTGTGGTACATTGTGTACTGTCAGTGGTGTGTGGTGTGCTGGGTGTCTGATGGGGGTGTGGTACATTGTGTACTGTCAGTGGTGTGCGGTGTGTTGGGTGTCTGATGGGGGTGTGGTACATTGTGTACTGTCAGTGGTGTGTGGTGTGCTGGGTGTCTGATGGGGGTGTGGTACATTGTGTACTGTCAGTCGTCTGCGGTGTGCTGGGTGTCTGATGGGGGTGTGGTACATTGTGTACTGTCAGTGGTGTGCGGTGTGCTGGGTGTCTGATGGGGCTGTGGTACATTGTGTACTGTCAGTGGTGTGCGGTGTGCTGGGTGTCTGATGGGGGTGTGGTACATTGTGTACTGTCAGTCGTCTGCGGTGTGCTGGGTGTCTGATGGGGGTGTGGTACATTGTGTACTGTCAGTGGTGTGCGGTGTGCTGGGTGTCTGATGGGGCTGTGGTACATTGTGTACTGTCAGTGGTGTGCGGTGAGCTGGGTGCCTGATGGGGGGTGAGGTACATTGTTTACTGCCAGTGGTGTGCGGTGTGCTGGGTGTCTGATGGGGGTGTGGTACATTGTTTACTGTCAGTGGTGTGCGGTGTGCTGGGTGTCTGATGGGGTTGTGGTACATTGTGTACTGTCTGTGGTGTGCGGTGTGCTGGGTGTCTGATGGGTGTGTGGTACATTGTGTACTGTCAGTGGTGTGCGGTGTGCTGGGTGTCTGATGGGGGTGTGGTACATTGTGTACTGTCAGTGGTGTGCGGTGTGCTGGGTGTCTGATGGGGCTGTGGTACATTGTGTACTGTCTGTGGTGTGCGGTGTGCTGGGTGTCTGATGGGTGTGTGGTACATTGTGTACTGTCAGTGGTGTGCGGTGTGCTGAGTGTCTGATGGGGGTGTGGTACATTGTGTAATGTCAGTGGTGTGCGGTGTGCTGGGTGTCTGATGGGGGTGTGGTACATTGTGTACTGTCAGTGGTGTGCGATGTGCTGGGTGTCTGATGGGGCTGTGGTACATTGTATACTGTCAGTGGTGTGCGGTGTGATGGCTGCCTAATGGGGTTGTGGTACATTGTGTACTGTCAGTGGTGTGTGGTGTGCTGGGTGTCTGATGGGGGTGTGGTACATTGTGTACTGTCAGTGGTGTGCGATGTGCTGGGTGTCTGATGGGGCTGTGGTACATTGTATACTGTCAGTGCTGTGCGGTGTGATGGCTGCCTAATGGGGTTGTGGTACATTGTGTACTGTCAGTGGTGTGCGGTGTGCTGGGTGCCTGATGGGGCTGTGGTACATTGTGTACTGTCAGTGGTGTGCGGTGTGCTGAGTGTCTGATGGGGGTGTGGTACATTGTGTACTGTCAGTGGTGTGCGGTGTGCTGAGTGTCTGATGGGGGTGTGGTACATTGTGTACTGTCAGTGGTGTGCGGTGTGCTGAGTGTCTGATGGGGGTGTGGTACATTGTGTACTGTCAGTGGTGTGCGGTGTGCTGGGTGTCTGATGGGGGTGTGGTACATTGTGTACTGTCAGAAGTGGTAGTGTGCTGGGTGTCTGATGGGGGTGTGGTACATTGTGTAATGTCAGTGGTGTGCGGTGTGCTGGGTGTCTGATGGGGGTGTGGTACATTGTGTAATGTCAGTGGTGTGCGGTGTGCTGGGTGTCTGATGGGGGTGTGGTACATTGTGTACTGTCAGTGGTGTGCGGTGTGTGCTGGGTGTCTGATGGGGGTGTGGAACATTGTGTACTGTCAGTGGTGTGTGGTGTGCTGGGTGCCTGATGGGGCTGTGATACATTGTGTACTGTCAGTGGTGTGTGGTGAGCTGGGTGTCTAATGGGGCTGTGGTACATTGTGTACTGTCAGTGGTGTGTGGTGTGCTGGGTGTCTGATGGGGCTGTGATACATTGTGTACTGTCAGTGGTGTGTGGTGTGCTGGGTGCCTGATGGGGGTGTGGTACATTGTGTACTGTCAGTGGTGTGCGGTGTGCTGGGTGTCTGATGGCGGTGTGGTACATTGTATACTATCAGTGCTGTGTGGTGTGCTGGGTGTCTGATGGGGGTGTGGTACATTGTGTACTGTCAGTGGTGTGCGGTGTGTGCTGGGTGTCTGATGGGGGTGTGGTACATTGTGTACTGTCAGTGGTGTGTGGTGTGCTGGGTGTCTGATGGGGGTGTGGTACATTGTATACTGTCAGTGCTGTGTGGTGTGCTGCGTGTCTGATGGGGGTGTGGTACATTGTGTACTGTCAGTGGTGTGCGGTGTGCTGGGTGCCTGATGGGGGTGTGGTACATTGTGTACTGCCAGTGGTGTGCGGTGTGCTGGGTGTCTGATGGGGGTGTGGTACATTGTGTACTGTCATTGGTGTGTGGTGTGCTGTGTCCCTGATGGGTGTGTGGTACATTGTGTACTGTCAGTGGTGTGCGGTGTGCTGGGTGCCTGATGGGGGTGTGGTACATTGTGTACTGTCAGTGGTGTGCGGTGTGCTGGGTGTCTGATGGGGGTGTGGTACATTGTGTACTGTCAGTGGTGTGCGGTGTGCTGGGTGCCTGATGGGGCTGTGGTACATTGTGTCCTGTCAGTGGTGTGCGGTGTGCTGGGTGCCTGATGGGGGTGTGGTACATTGTGTACTGTCAGTGGTGTGCGGTGAGCTGGGTGTCTGATGGGGGTGTGGTACATTGTGTACTGTCACTGGTGTGCGGTGCGCTGGGTGTCTGATGGGGCTGTGGTACACTGTGTACGGTCAGTGGTGTGCGGTGTGCTGGGTGCCTGATGGGGGTGTGGTACATTGTGTACTGTCAGTGATGAGCGGTGCGCTGGATGTCTGATGGGGGTGTGGTACATTGTGTACTGTCAGTGGTGTGCGGTGTGCTGGGTGTCTGCTGGGGCTGTGGTACATTGTGTACTGTCAGTGGTGTGCGGTGTGCTGGGTCCCTGATGGGCTGTGGTACATTGTGTACTGTCAGTGGTGTGCGGTGAGCTGGGTGTCTGATGGGGGTGTGGTACATTGTGTACTGTCAGTGGTGTGTGGTGTGCTGGGTGCCTGATGGGGGTGGGTACATTGTGTACTGTCAGTGGTGTGCGGTGAGCTGGGTGTCTGATGGGGGTGTGGTACATTGTGTACTGTCAGTGATGTACGGTGTGATGGCTGCCTAATGGGGTTGTGGTACATTGTGTACTGTCAGTGGTGTGTGGTGTGCTGGGTGTCTGATGGGGGTGTGGTACATTGTGTACTGTCAGAAGTGGTAGTGTGCTGGGTGTCTGATGGGGGTGTGGTACATTGTGTACTGTCAGTGGTGTGTGGTGTGCTGGGTGCCTGATGGGGGTGTGGGACATTGTGTACTGTCAGTGGTGTGCGGTGAGCTGGGTCCCTGATGGGGGTGTGGTACATTGTGTACTGTCAGTGGTGAGCGGTGTGCTGGGTGTCTGATGGGGGTGTGGTACATTGTATACTGTCAGTGCTGTGCGGTGAGCTGGGTCCCTGATGGGGGTGTGGTACATTGTGTACTGTCAGTGGTGTGCGGTGTGCTGGGTGCCTGATGGGGGTGTGGTACATTGTGTACTGTCAGTGGTGTGCGGTGTGCTGGGTGCCTGATGGGTGTGTGTTACATTGTATACTGTCAGTGCTGTGTGGTGTGCTGGGTGTCTGATGGGGGTGTGGTACATTGTGTACTGTCAGTGGTGTGCGGTGTGCTGGGAGCCTGATGGGGGTGTGGTACATTGTGTACTGTCAGTGGTGTGCGGTGTGCTGGGTGCTTGATGGGGGTGTGGTACATTGTGTACTGTCAGTGGTGTCTGGTGTGCTGGGTGTCTGATGGGGGTGTGGTACATTGTGTACTGTCAGTGGTGTGCGGTGTGCTGGGTGTCTGATGGGGGTGTGGTACATTGTGTACTGTCAGTGGTGTGTGGTGTGCTGGGTGTCTGATGGGGGTATGGTACATTGTGCACTGTCAGTGGTGTGTGGTGTGCTGGGTCTCTGATGGGGGTGTGGTACATTGTGTACTGTCAGTGGTTTGCGGTGTGCTGGGTGTCTGATGGTGGTGTGGTACATTGTGTACTGTCAGTGGTGTGCGGTGTGCTGGGTGCCTGATGGGGGTGTGGTACATTGTGTACTGTCAGTGGTGTGCGTTGTGCTGGGTGTCTGATGGGGGTGTGGTACATTGTGTACTGTCAGTGGTGTGTGGTGTGCTGGGTGTCCGATGGGGGTGTGGTACATTGTGTACTGTCAGTGGTGTGTGGTGTGCTGGGTCTCTGATGGGGGTGTGGTACATTGTGTACTGTCAGTGGTGTGCGGTGTGCTGGGTGTCTGATGGGGGTGTGGTACATTGTGTACTGTCAGTGGTGTGCGGTGTGCTGGGTGTCTGATGGGGGTGTGGTACATTGTGTACTGTCAGTTGTGTGTGGTGTGCTGTGTCTCTGATGGGGGTCTGGTACATTGTGTACTGTCAGTGGTGTGTGGTGTGCTGGGTGTCTGATGGGGGTGTGGTACATTGTGTACTGTCAGTGGTTTGCGGTGTTCTGGGTGTCTGATGGGGGTGTGGTACATTGTGTACTGTCAGTGGTGTGCGGTGTGCTGGGTGTCTGATGGGGGTGTGGTACATTGTGTACTGTCAGTGGTGTGTGGTGTGCTGGGTTTCTGATGGGGGTGTGGTACATTGTGTACTGTCAGTGGTGTGCGGTGTGCTGGGTGTCTGATGGGGGTGAGGAACATTGTGTACTGTCAGTGGTGTGTGGTGTGCTGGGTGTCTAATGGTGGTGTGGTACATTGTGTACTGTCAGTGGTGTGTGGTCTGCTGGGTGTCTGATGGGGGTGTGGTACATTGTGTACTGTCAGTGGTGTGTGGTGTGCTGGGTGTCTGCTGGGGGTGTGGTACATTGTGTACTGTCAGTGGTGTGTGGTGTGCTGGGTGTCTGATGGGGCTGAGGTACATTGTGTACTGTCAGTGGTGTGTAGTGTGCTAGGTGTCTAATGGGGGTGTGGTACATTGTGTACTGTCAGTGGTGTGCGGTGAGCTGGGTGTCTGATGGGGGTGTGGCACATTGTGTACTGTCAGTGGTGTGCGGTGTGCTGGGTGCCTGATGGGAGTGTCGTACATTTTGTACTGTCAGTGGTGTGCGGTGTGCTGGGTGTCTGATGGGGGTGTGGTACATTGTGTACTGTCAGTGGTGTGCGGTGTGCTGGGTGCCTGATGGGGTTGTGGTACATTGTGTACTGTCAGTGGTGTGTGGTGTGCTGGGTGTCTGACGGGGCTGTGGTACATTGTGTACTGTCAGTGGTGTGCGGTGTGCTGGGTGCCTGATGGGGGTGTGGTACATTGTGTACTGTCAGTGGTGTGCTGTGTGCTGGGTGTCTGATGGGGGTGTGGTACATTGTGTACTGTCAGTGGTGTGTGGTGTGCTAGGTGTCTAATGGGGGTGTGGTACATTGTGTAATGTCAGTGGTGTGAGGTGTGCTAGGTGTCTAATGGGGGTGTGGTACATTGTGTACTGTCAGTGGTGTGCGGTGTGCTGGGTGTCTGATGGGGGTGTGGCACATTGTGTACTGTCAGTGGTGTGAGGTGTGCTGGGTGTCTGATGGGGGTGTGGTACATTGTGTACTGTCAGTGGTGTGCGGTGTGCTGGGTGTCTGATGGGGGTGTGGTACATTGTGTACTGTCAGTGGTGTGCGGTGTGCTGGGTGTCTGATGGGGGTGTGGTACATTGTGTACTGTCAGTGGTGTGCGGTGTGCCGGGTGTCTGATGGGGGTGAGGTACATTGTGTACTGTCAGTGGTGTGCGGTGCGCTGGGTGTCTGATGGGGGTGTGGTACATTGTGTACTGTCAGTGGTGTGCGGTGTGCTGGGTGCCTGATGGGGCTGTGGTACATTGTTTACTGTCAGGGGTGTGTGGTGTGCTGGGTGTCTGATGGGGGTGTGGTACATTGTGTACTGTCAGAAGTGGTAGTGTGCTGGGTGTCTGATGGGGGTGTGGTACATTGTGTACTGTCAGTGGTGTGTGGTGTGCTGGGTGCCTGATGGGGGTGTGGGACATTGTGTACTGTCAGTGGTGTGTGGTGTGCTGGGTGCCTGATGGGGGTGTGGTACATTGTGTACTGTCAGTGGTGTGCGGTGAGCTGGGTCCCTGATGGGGGTGTGGTACATTGTGTACTGTCAGTGGTGAGCGGTGTGCTGGGTGTCTGATGGGGGTGTGGTACATTGTATACTGTCAGTGCTGTGCGGTGTGCTGGGTGTCTGATGGGGGTGTGGTACATTGTGTACTGTCAGTGGTGTGCGGTGTGCTGGGTGCCTGATGGGGGTGTGGTACATTGTGTACTGTCAGTGGTGTGCGGTGTGCTGGGTGCCTGATGGGTGTGTGTTACATTGTATACTGTCAGTGCTGTGTGGTGTGCTGGGTGTCTGATGGGGGTGTGGTACATTGTGTACTGTCAGTGGTGTGCGGTGTGCTGGGAGCCTGATGGGGGTGTGGTACATTGTGTACTGTCAGTGGTGTGCGGTGTGCTGGGTGCTTGATGGGGGTGTGGTACATTGTGTACTGTCAGTGGTGTCTGGTGTGCTGGGTGTCTGATGGGGGTGTGGTACATTGTGTACTGTCAGTGGTGTGCGGTGTGCTGGGTGTCTGATGGGGGTGTGGTACATTGTGTACTGTCAGTGGTGTGTGGTGTGCTGGGTGTCTGATGGGGGTATGGTACATTGTGCACTGTCAGTGGTGTGTGGTGTGCTGGGTCTCTGATGGGGGTGTGGTACATTGTGTACTGTCAGTGGTTTGCGGTGTGCTGGGTGTCTGATGGTGGTGTGGTACATTGTGTACTGTCAGTGGTGTGCGGTGTGCTGGGTGCCTGATGGGGGTGTGGTACATTGTGTACTGTCAGTGGTGTGTGGTGAGCTGGGTGTCTGATGGGGGTGTGGTACATTGTGTACTGTCAGTGGTTTGCGGTGTTCTGGGTGTCTGATGGGGGTGTGGTACATTGTGTACTGTCAGTGGTGTGCGGTGTGCTGGGTGTCTGATGGGGGTGTGGTACATTGTGTACTGTCAGTGGTGTGTGGTGTGCTGGGTTTCTGATGGGGGTGTGGTACATTGTGTACTGTCAGTGGTGTGCGGTGTGCTGGGTGTCTGATGGGGGTGAGGAACATTGTGTACTGTCAGTGGTGTGTGGTGTGCTGGGTGTCTAATGGTGGTGTGGTACATTGTGTACTGTCAGTGGTGTGTGGTGTGCTGGGTGTCTGATGGGGGTGTGGTACATTGTGTACTGTCAGTGGTGTGTGGTGTGCTGGGTGTCTGCTGGGGGTGTGGTACATTGTGTACTGTCAGTGGTGTGTGGTGTGCTGGGTGTCTGATGGGGCTGAGGTACATTGTGTACTGTCAGTGGTGTGTAGTGTGCTAGGTGTCTAATGGGGGTGTGGTACATTGTGTACTGTCAGTGGTGTGCGGTGAGCTGGGTGTCTGATGGGGGTGTGGCACATTGTGTACTGTCAGTGGTGTGCGGTGTGCTGGGTGCCTGATGGGAGTGTCGTACATTTTGTACTGTCAGTGGTGTGCGGTGTGCTGGGTGTCTGATGGGGGTGTGGTACATTGTGTACTGTCAGTGGTGTGCGGTGTGCTGGGTGCCTGATGGGGTTGTGGTACATTGTGTACTGTCAGTGGTGTGTGGTGTGCTGGGTGTCTGACGGGGTTGTGGTACATTGTGTACTGTCAGTGGTGTGCGGTGTGCTGGGTGCCTGATGGGGGTGTGGTACATTGTGTACTGTCAGTGGTGTGCTGTGTGCTGGGTGTCTGATGGGGGTGTGGTACATTGTGTACTGTCAGTGGTGTGTGGTGTGCTAGGTGTCTAATGGGGGTGTGGTACATTGTGTAATGTCAGTGGTGTGAGGTGTGCTAGGTGTCTAATGGGGGTGTGGTACATTGTGTACTGTCAGTGGTGTGCGGTGTGCTGGGTGTCTGATGGGGGTGTGGCACATTGTGTACTGTCAGTGGTGTGAGGTGTGCTGGGTGTCTGATGGGGGTGTGGTACATTGTGTACTGTCAGTGGTGTGCGGTGTGCTGGGTGTCTGATGGGGGTGTGGTACATTGTGTACTGTCAGTGGTGTGCGGTGTGCTGGGTGTCTGATGGGGGTGTGGTACATTGTGCACTGTCAGTGGTGTGCGGTGTGCCGGGTGTCTGATGGGGGTGAGGTACATTGTGTACTGTCAGTGGTGTGCGGTGCGCTGGGTGTCTGATGGGGGTGTGGTACATTGTGTACTGTCAGTGGTGTGCGGTGTGCTGGGTGCCTGATGGGGCTGTGGTACATTGTTTACTGTCAGGGGTGTGTGGTGTGCTGGGTGCCTGATGGGGGTGTGGTACATTGTGTACTGTCAGTGGTGTGCGGTGTGCTGGGTGTCTGATGGGGGTGTGGTACATTGTGTACTGTCAGTGGTGTGCAGTGTGCTGGGTGTCTGATGGGTCTGTGGTACATTGTGGACTGTCAGTGGTGTGCGGTGTGCTGGGTGCCTGATGGGGGTGTGGTACATTGTGTACTGGCAGTGGTGTGTGGTCTGCTGGGTGTCTGATGGGGGTGTGGTACATTGTGTACTGTCAGTGGTGTGTGGTGAGCTGGGTGCCTGATGGGGCTGTGGTAAAGTGTGTCCTGTCAGTGGTGTGTGGTGTGCTGGGTGTCTGCTGGGGGTGTGGTACATTGTGTACTGTCAGTGGTTTGTGGTGTGCTGGGTGTCTGCTGGGGGTGTGGTACATTGTGTACTGTCAGTGGTGTGCAGTGTGCTGGGTGTCTGATGGGTCTGTGGTACATTGTGTACTGTCAGTGGTGTGTGGTGAGCTGGGTGCCTGATGGGGCTGTGGTAAAGTGTGTCCTGTCAGTGGTGTGTGGTGTGCTGGGTGTCTGCTGGGGGTGTGGTACATTGTGTACTGTCAGTGGTTTGTGGTGTGCTGGGTGTCTGCTGGGGGTGTGGTACATTGTGTACTGTCAGTGGTTTGTGGTGTGCTGGGTGCCTGATGGGGCTGTGGTACATTGTGTACTGTCAGTGGTGTGTGGTGTGCTAGGTGCCTGATGGGGCTGTGGTACATTGTGTGCTGTCAGTGGTGTGCGGTGTGCTGGGTGCCTGATGGGGGTGTGGTACATTGTGTGCTGTCAGTGGTGTGCGGTGTGCTGGGTGTCTGATGGGAGTGTGGTGCATTGTGTACTGTCAGTGATGTGTGGTGTGCTGGGTGTCTGATGGGGGTGTGGTACATTGTGTACTGGCAGTGGTGTGTGGTCTGCTGGGTGTCTGATGGGGGTGTGGTACATTGTGTACTATCAGTGGTGTGTGGTGTGCTGGGTGTCTGATGGGGGTGTGGTACATTGTGTACTGTCAGTGGTGTGTGGTGTGCTGGGTGCCTGATTTGGGTGTGGTACATTGTGTACTGTCAGTGGTGTGCGGTGTGCTGGGTGTCTGCTGGGGGTGTGGGACATTGTGTACTGTCAGTGGTGTGCGGTGTGCTGGGTGTCTGATGTGGCTGTGGTACATTGTGTACTGTCAGTGGTGCGCGGTGTGCTGGGTGTCTGATGGGGGTGTGGTACATTGTGCACTGTCAGTGGTGTGCGGTGTGCTGGGTGTCTGATGGGGCTGTGGTACATTGTGTACTGTCAGTGGTGTGCGGTGTGCTGGGTGCCTGATGGGGGTGTGGTACATCTTTGTACTGTCAGTGGTGTGCGGTGTGCTGGGTGCCTGATGGGGGTGTGGTACATTGTGTACTGTCAGTGGTGTGCTGGGTGTCTGATGGGGGTGTGGTACATTGTGTACTGTCAGTGGTGTGCGGTGTGCTGGGTGTCTGATGGGGGTGTGGAACATTGTGTACTGTCAGTGGTGTGCTGGGTGTCTGATGGGGGTGTGGTACATTGTGTACTGTCAGTGGTGTGCGGTGTGCTGGGTGCCTGATGGGGGTGTGGTACATTGTGTACTGTCAGTGGTGTGCGGTGTGCAGGGTGTCTGATGAGGGTGTGGTACATTGTGTACTGTCAGTGGTGTGCGGTGTGCTGGGTGTCTGATGGGGGTGTGGTACATTGTGTACTGTCAGTGGTGTGCGGTGTGCTGGGTGCCTGATGGGGCTGTGGTACATTGTGTACTGTCAGTGGTGTGCGGTGTGCTGGGTGTCTCATTAGGCTGTGGTACATTGTGTACTGTCAGTGGTGTGCGGTGTGCTGGGTGTCTGATGAGGGTGTGGTACATTGTGTACTGTCAGTGGTGTTCGGTGTGCTGGGTGTCTGATGGGGGTGTGGTACATTGTGTACTGTCACTGGTGTGTGGTGTGCTGGGTGTCTCATTAGGCTGTGGTACATTGTGTCCTGTCAGTGGTGTGCGGTGTGCTGGGTGTCACATTAGGCTGTGGTACATTGTGTACTGTCAGTGGTGTGCGGTGTGCTGGGTGTCTGATGGCGGTGTGGTACATTGTGTACTGTCAGTGGTGTGCGGTGTGCTGGGTGTCTGATGGGGGTGAGGTACATTGTGTACTGTCAGTGGTGTGCGGTGTGCTGGGTGTCTGATGGGGGTGTGGTACATTGTGTACTGTCAGTGGTGTGTGGTGTGCTGGGTGCCTGATGGGGGTGTGCAACATTGTGTACTGTCAGTGGTGTGCGGTGTGCTGGGTGCCTGATGGGGGTGTGGTACATTGTGTACTGTCAGTGGTGTGTGGTGAGCTGGGTGTCTGATGGGGCTGTGGAACATTGTGTACTGTCAGTGGTGTGTGGTGAGCTGGGTGTCTGATGGGGCTGTGGAACATTGTGTACTGTCAGTGGTGTGCGGTGTGCTGGGTGTTTGATGGGGTTGTGGTACATTGTGTACTGTCAGTGGTGTGCGGTGAGCTGGGTGTCTGATGGGGGTGTGGTACATTGTGTACTGTCAGTGGTGTGCGGTGCGCTGGGTGTCTGATGGGGCTGTGGTACATTGTGTACTGTCAGTGGTGTGCGGTGAGCTGGGTGCCTGATGGGGCTGTGGTACATTGTGTACTGTCAGTGGTGTGCGGTGAGCTGGGTGTCTGATGGGGGTGTGGTACATTGTTTACTGTCAGTGGTGTGCGGTGCGCTGGGTGTCTGATGGGGCTGTGGTACACTGTGTACTGTCAGTGGTGTGCGGTGTGCTGGTTGCCTGATGGGGCTGTGGTACATTGTGTACTGTCAGTGGTGTGTGGTGTGCTGGGTGCCTGATGGGGCTGTGGTACACTGTGTACTGTCAGTGGTGTGCGGTGTGCTGGGTGCCTGATGGGGGTGTGGTACATTGTGTACTGTCAGTGGTGAGCGGTGCGCTGGATGTCTGATGGGGGTGTGGTACATTGTGTACTGTCAGTGGTGTGCGGTGAGCTGGGTTTCTGATGGGGCTGTGGTACATTGTATACTGTCAGAAGTGGTAGTGTGCTGGGTGTCTGATGGGGGTGTGGTACATTGTGTACTGTCAGTGGTGTGCGGTGTGCTGGGTGCCTGATGGGGGTGTGGTACATTGTGTACTGTCAGTGGTGTGCGGTGTGCTGGGTGTCTGATGGGGGTGTGGTACATTGTATACTATCAGTGCTGTGTGGTGTGCTGGGTGTCTGATGGGGGTGTGGTACATTGTGTACTGTCAGTGGTGTGCGGTGTGCTGGGTGCCTGATGGCGGTGTGGTACATTGTATACTGTCAGTGCTGTGTGGTGTGCTGGCTGTCTGATGGGGGTGTGGTACATTGTGTACTGTCAGTGGTGTGCGGTGTGCTGGGTGCCTGATGGGGGTGTGGTACATTGTGTACTGTCAGTGGTGTGCGGTGTGCTGGGTGTCTGATGGGGGTGTGGTACATTGTGTACTGTCAGTGGTGTGCGGTGTGCTGGGTGCTTGATGGGGGTGTGGTACATTGTGTACTGTCAGTGGTGTCTGGTGTGCTGGGTGTCTGATGGGGGTGTGGTACATTGTGTACTGTCAGTGGTGTGCGGTGTGCTGGGTGCCTGATGGGGGTGTGGTACATTGTGTACTGTCAGTGGTGTGTGGTGTGCTGGGTGTCTGATGGGGAGTGTGGTAAATTGTGTACTGTCAGTGGTGTGCGGTGTGCTGGGTGTCTGATGGGGGTGTGGTACATTGTGTACTGTCAGTCGACTGCGGTGTGCTGGGTGTCTGATGGGGGTGTGGTACATTGTGTACTGTCAGTGGTGTGCGGTGAGCTGGGTGCCTGATGGGGGGTGAGGTACATTGTTTACTGCCAGTGGTGTGCGGTGTGCTGGGTGTCTGATGGGGGTGTGGTACATTGTGTACTGTCATTGGTGTGCGGTGTGCTGGGTGTCTGATGGGGGTGTGGTACATTGTGTACTGTCAGTGGTGTGCGGTGTGCTGGGTGTCTGATGGGGGTGTGGTAAATTGTGTACTTTCAGTGGTGTGTGGTGTGCTGTGTCCCTGATGGGTGTGTGGTACATTGTGTACTGTCAGTGGTGAGCGGTGCGCTGGATGTCTGATGGGGGTGTGGTACATTGTGTACTGTCAGTGGTGTGCGGTGAGCTGGGTTTCTGATGGGGCTGTGGTACATTGTATACTGTCAGTGGTGTGCGGTGTGCTGGGTGCCTGATGGGGGTGTGGTACATTGTGTACTGTCAGTGGTGTGTGGTGTGCTGGGTGTCTGATGGGGGTGTGGTACATTGTGTACTGTCAGAAGTGGTAGTGTGCTGGGTGTCTGATGGGGGTGTGGTACATTGTGTACTGTCAGTGGTGTGCGGTGTGTGCTGGGTGTCTGATGGGGGTGTGGTACATTGTGTACTGTCAGTGGTGTGTGGTGTGCTGGGTGCCTGATGGGGGTGTGGTACATTGTGTACTGTCAGTGGTGTGCGGTGTGCTGGGTGTCTGATGGGGGTGTGGTACATTGTATACTATCAGTGCTGTGTGGTGTGCTGGGTGTCTGATGGGGGTGTGGTACATTGTGTACTGTCAGTGGTGTGTGGTGTGCTGGGTGCCTGATTTGGGTGTGGTACATTGTGTACTGTCAGTGGTGTGTGGTGTGCTGGGTGTCTGCTGGGGGTGTGGGACATTGTGTACTGTCAGTGGTGTGCGGTGTGCTGGGTGTCTGATGTGGCTGTGGTACATTGTGTACTGTCAGTGGTGCGCGGTGTGCTGGGTGTCTGATGGGGGTGTGGTACATTGTGCACTGTCAGTGGTGTGCGGTGTGCTGGGTGTCTGATGGGGCTGTGGTACATTGTGTACTGTCAGTGGTGTGCGGTGTGCTGGGTGCCTGATGGGGGTGTGGTACATCTTTGTACTGTCAGTGGTGTGCGGTGTGCTGGGTGCCTGATGGGGGTGTGGTACATTGTGTACTGTCAGTGGTGTGCTGGGTGTCTGATGGGGGTGTGGTACATTGTGTACTGTCAGTGGTGTGCGGTGTGCTGGGTGTCTGATGGGGGTGTGGAACATTGTGTACTGTCAGTGGTGTGCTGGGTGTCTGATGGGGGTGTGGTACATTGTGTACTGTCAGTGGTGTGCGGTGTGCTGGGTGCCTGATGGGGGTGTGGTACATTGTGTACTGTCAGTGGTGTGCGGTGTGCAGGGTGTCTGATGAGGGTGTGGTACATTGTGTACTGTCAGTGGTGTGCGGTGTGCTGGGTGTCTGATGGGGGTGTGGTACATTGTGTACTGTCAGTGGTGTGCGGTGTGCTGGGTGCCTGATGGGGCTGTGGTACATTGTGTACTGTCAGTGGTGTGCGGTGTGCTGGGTGTCTCATTAGGCTGTGGTACATTGTGTACTGTCAGTGGTGTGCGGTGTGCTGGGTGTCTGATGAGGGTGTGGTACATTGTGTACTGTCAGTGGTGTTCGGTGTGCTGGGTGTCTGATGGGGGTGTGGTACATTGTGTACTGTCACTGGTGTGTGGTGTGCTGGGTGTCTCATTAGGCTGTGGTACATTGTGTACTGTCAGTGGTGTGCGGTGTGCTGGGTGTCACATTAGGCTGTGGTACATTGTGTACTGTCAGTGGTGTGCGGTGTGCTGGGTGTCTGATGGCGGTGTGGTACATTGTGTACTGTCAGTGGTGTGCGGTGTGCTGGGTGTCTGATGGGGGTGAGGTACATTGTGTACTGTCAGTGGTGTGCGGTGTGCTGGGTGTCTGATGGGGGTGTGGTACATTGTGTACTGTCAGTGGTGTGTGGTGTGCTGGGTGCCTGATGGGGGTGTGCAACATTGTGTACTGTCAGTGGTGTGCGGTGTGCTGGGTGCCTGATGGGGGTGTGGTACATTGTGTACTGTCAGTGGTGTGTGGTGAGCTGGGTGTCTGATGGGGCTGTGGAACATTGTGTACTGTCAGTGGTGTGCGGTGTGCTGGGTGTTTGATGGGGTTGTGGTACATTGTGTACTGTCAGTGGTGTGCGGTGAGCTGGGTGTCTGATGGGGGTGTGGTACATTGTGTACTGTCAGTGGTGTGCGGTGCGCTGGGTGTCTGATGGGGCTGTGGTACATTGTGTACTGTCAGTGGTGTGCGGTGAGCTGGGTGCCTGATGGGGCTGTGGTACATTGTGTACTGTCAGTGGTGTGCGGTGAGCTGGGTGTCTGATGGGGGTGTGGTACATTGTGTACTGTCAGTGGTGTGCGGTGCGCTGGGTGTCTGATGGGGCTGTGGTACACTGTGTACTGTCAGTGGTGTGCGGTGTGCTGGTTGCCTGATGGGGCTGTGGTACATTGTGTACTGTCAGTGGTGTGTGGTGTGCTGGGTGCCTGATGGGGCTGTGGTACACTGTGTACTGTCAGTGGTGTGCGGTGTGCTGGGTGCCTGATGGGGGTGTGGTACATTGTGTACTGTCAGTGGTGAGCGGTGCGCTGGATGTCTGATGGGGGTGTGGTACATTGTGTACTGTCAGTGGTGTGCGGTGAGCTGGGTTTCTGATGGGGCTGTGGTACATTGTATACTGTCAGAAGTGGTAGTGTGCTGGGTGTCTGATGGGGGTGTGGTACATTGTGTACTGTCAGTGGTGTGCGGTGTGCTGGGTGCCTGATGGGGGTGTGGTACATTGTGTACTGTCAGTGGTGTGCGGTGTGCTGGGTGTCTGATGGGGGTGTGGTACATTGTATACTATCAGTGCTGTGTGGTGTGCTGGGTGTCTGATGGGGGTGTGGTACATTGTGTACTGTCAGTGGTGTGCGGTGTGCTGGGTGCCTGATGGCGGTGTGGTACATTGTATACTGTCAGTGCTGTGTGGTGTGCTGGGTGTCTGATGGGGGTGTGGTACATTGTGTACTGTCAGTGGTGTGCGGTGTGCTGGGTGCCTGATGGGGGTGTGGTACATTGTGTACTGTCAGTGGTGTGCGGTGTGCTGGGTGTCTGATGGGGGTGTGGTACATTGTGTACTGTCAGTGGTGTGCGGTGTGCTGGGTGCTTGATGGGGGTGTGGTACATTGTGTACTGTCAGTGGTGTCTGGTGTGCTGGGTGTCTGATGGGGGTGTGGTACATTGTGTACTGTCAGTGGTGTGCGGTGTGCTGGGTGCCTGATGGGGGTGTGGTACATTGTGTACTGTCAGTGGTGTGTGGTGTGCTGGGTGTCTGATGGGGAGTGTGGTAAATTGTGTACTGTCAGTGGTGTGCGGTGTGCTGGGTGTCTGATGGGGCTGTGGTACATTGTGTACTGTCAGTCGACTGCGGTGTGCTGGGTGTCTGATGGGGGTGTGGTACATTGTGTACTGTCAGTGGTGTGCGGTGAGCTGGGTGCCTGATGGGGGGTGAGGTACATTGTTTACTGCCAGTGGTGTGCGGTGTGCTGGGTGTCTGATGGGGGTGTGGTACATTGTGTACTGTCATTGGTGTGCGGTGTGCTGGGTGTCTGATGGGGGTGTGGTACATTGTGTACTGTCAGTGGTGTGCGGTGTGCTGGGTGTCTGATGGGGGTGTGGTAAATTGTGTACTTTCAGTGGTGTGTGGTGTGCTGTGTCCCTGATGGGTGTGTGGTACATTGTGTACTGTCAGTGGTGAGCGGTGCGCTGGATGTCTGATGGGGGTGTGGTACATTGTGTACTGTCAGTGGTGTGCGGTGAGCTGGGTTTCTGATGGGGCTGTGGTACATTGTATACTGTCAGTGGTGTGCGGTGTGCTGGGTGCCTGATGGGGGTGTGGTACATTGTGTACTGTCAGTGGTGTGTGGTGTGCTGGGTGTCTGATGGGGGTGTGGTACATTGTGTACTGTCAGAAGTGGTAGTGTGCTGGGTGTCTGATGGGGGTGTGGTACATTGTGTACTGTCAGTGGTGTGCGGTGTGTGCTGGGTGTCTGATGGGGGTGTGGTACATTGTGTACTGTCAGTGGTGTGTGGTGTGCTGGGTGCCTGATGGGGGTGTGGTACATTGTGTACTGTCAGTGGTGTGCGGTGTGCTGGGTGTCTGATGGGGGTGTGGTACATTGTATACTATCAGTGCTGTGTGGTGTGCTGGGTGTCTGATGGGGGTGTGGTACATTGTGTACTGTCAGTGGTGTGCGGTGTGCTGGGTGCCTGATTGGGGTGTGGTACATTGTGTGCTGTCAGTGGTGTGCGGTGTGCTGGGTGTCTGATGGGGGTGTGGTACATTGTGTACTGTCAGTGGTGTGCGGTGTGCTGGGTGCCTGATGGGTGTGTGGTACATTGTATACTGTCAGTGCTGTGTGGTGTGCTGGGTGCCTGATGGGGGTGTGGTACATTGTGTACTGTCAGTGGTGTGCGGTGTGCTGGGTGTCTGATGGGGGTGTGGTACATTGTGTGCTGTCAGTGGTGTGCGGTGTGCTGGGTGTCTGATGGGGGTGTGGTACATTGTGTACTGTCAGTGGTGTGCGGTGTGCTGGGTGCCTGATGGGTGTGTGGTACATTGTATACTGTCAGTGCTGTGTGGTGTGCTGGGTGCCTGATGGGGGTGTGGTACATTGTGTACTGTCAGTGGTGTGTGGTGTGCTGGGTGTCTGATGGGGGTGTGGTACATTGTGTACTGTCAGTGGTGTGCGGTGTGCTGTGAGCCTGATGGGGATGAGGTACATTGTGTACTGTCAGTGGTGTGCGGTGTGCTGGGTGCCTGATGGAGGTGTGGTACATTGTGTACTGTCAGTGGTGTGCGGTGTGCTGGGTGTCTGATGGGGGTGTGGTACATTGTGTACTGTCAGTGGTGTGCGGTGTGCTGGGTGCTTGATGGGGGTGTGGTACATTGTGTACTGTCAGTGGTGTGCGGTGTGCTGGGTGTCTGATGGGGGTGTGGTACATTGTGTACTGTCAGTGGTGTGCGGTGAGCTGGGTGTCTGATGGGGCTGTGGTACATTGTGTACTGTCAGTGGTGTGCGGTGTGCTGGGTGCTTGATGGGGGTGTGGTACATTGTGTACTGTCAGTGGTGTCTGGTGTGCTGGGTGTCTGATGGTGGTGTGGTACATTGTGTACTGTCAGTGGTGTGCGGTGAGCTGGGTGCCTGATGGGGGGTGAGGTACATTGTGTACTGCCAGTGGTGTGCGGTGTGCTGGCTGTCTGATGGGGGTGTGGTACATTGTGTACTGTCATTGGTGGGCGGTGTGCTGGGTGCCTGCTGGGGCTTTGGTACATTGTGTACTGTCAGTGGTGTGCGGTGTGCTGGGTGTCTGATGGGGGTGAGGTACATTGTGTACTGTCAGTGGTGTGCGGTGAGCTGGGTCCCTGATGGGGGTGTGGTACATTGTGTACTGTCAGTGGTGTGTGGTGTGCTGGGTGTCTGATGGGGGTGAGGTACATTGTGTACTGTCAGTGGTGTGCGGTGTGCTGGGTGTCTGATGGGGGTGTGGTATATTGTGTACTGTCAGTGGTGTGCGGTGTGCTGGGTGCCTGATGGGGGTGTGGTATATTGTGTACTGTCAGTGGTGTGCGGTGTGCTGGGTGCCTGATGTGGGTGTGGTATATTGTGTACTGTCAGTGGTGTGCGGTGTGCTGGGTGTCTGATGGGGGTGTGGTACATTGTGTACTGTCAGTGGTGTGCGGTGTGCTGGGTGTCTGATGGGGGTGTCGTACATTGTGTACTGTCAGTGGTGTGCGGTGTGCTGGGTGTCTGATGGGGGTGTGGTACATTGTGTACTGTCAGTGGTGTGTGGTGTGCTGGGTGCCTGATGGGGGTGTGGTACATTGTGTACTGTCAGTGGTGTGTGGTGTGCTGGGTGTCTGATGGGGCTGTGGTACATTGTGTACTGTCAGTGGTGTGCGGTGTGCTGAGTGTCTGATGGGGGTGTGGTACATTGTGTACTATCAGTGGTGTGCGGTGTGCTGGGTGTCTGATGGGGGTGTGGTACATTGTGTACTGTCAGTGGTGTGTGGTGTGCTGGGTGTCTGATGGAGTTGTTATACATTGTGTACTGTCAGTGGTGTGCGGTGTGCTGGGTGTCTGATGGGACTGTGGTACATTGTGTACTGTCAGTGCTGTGCGGTGTGCAGGGTGTCTGTTGGGGGAGTGGTACATTGTGTACTGTCAGTGGTGTGCGGTGTGCTGGGTGTCTGATGGGGGTGTGGTACATTGTGTACTGTCAGTGGTGTGCGGTGTGCTGGGTGTCTGATGGGGGTGTGGTACATTGTGTACTGTCAGTGGTGTGCGGTGTGCTGGGTGTCTGATGGGGGTGTGGTACATTGTGTACTGTCAGTGGTGTGTGGTGTGCTGGGTGCCTGATGGGACTGTGGTACATTATGTACTGTCAGTGGTGTGTGGTGTGCTGGGTGTCTGATGTGGGTGTGGAACATTGTGTACTGTCAGTGGTGTGCGGTGTGCTGGGTGTCTGATGGGGATGTGGTACACTGTGTACTGTCAGTGGTGTGTGGTCTGCTGGGTGTCTGATGGGGTTGTGGTACATTGTATACTGTCAGTGGTGAGCGGTGTGCTGGGTGTCTGATGGGGTTGTGGTACATTGTGTACTGTCAGTGGTGTGCGGTGTGCTGGGTGCCTGATTGGACTGTGGTACATTGTGTACTGTCAGTGGTGAGCGGTGTGCTGGGTGTCTGATGGGGGTGTTGTACATTGTGTACTGTCAGTGGTGTGCGGTGTGCTGGGTGCCTGATGGGGGTGTGGTACATTGTCTACTGTCAGTGGTGTGCGGTGTGCTGGGTGCCTGATTGGACTGTGGTACATTGTGTACTGTCAGTGGTGTGCGGTGTGCTGGGTGCCTGATGGGGCTGTGGTACATTGTGTACTGTCAGTGGTGTGCGGTGTGCTGGGTGCCTGATGGGGGTGTGGTACATTGTGTACTGTCAGTGGTGTGCGGTGTGCTGGGTGTCTGATGGGGGTGTGGTACATTGTGTACTGTCAGTGGTGTGCGGTGTGCTGGGTGTCTGATGGGGGTGTGGTACATTGTGTGGCTGTGGTACATTGTGTACTGTCAGTGGTGTATGGTGAGCTGGGTGTCTGATGGGGCTGTGGTACATTGTGTACTGTCAGTGGTGTATGGTGAGCTGGGTGTCTGATGGGGCTGTGGTACATTGTGTACTGTCAGTGGTGTGTGGTGTTCTGGGTGCATGATGGGGGTGTGGTACATTGTGTGCTGTCAGTGGTGTGTGGTGTGCTAGGTGTCTGATGGGGGTGTGGTACATTGTGTACTGTCAGTGGTGTGCGGTGTGCTGGGTGTCTGATGGGGGTGTGGTACATTGTGTACTGTCAGTGGTGTGCGGTGTGCTGGGTGTCTGATGGGGGTGTGGTACATTGTGTACTGTCAGAGGTGTGCGGTGTGCTGGGTGTCTGATGGGGGTGTGGTACATTGTGTACTGTCAGTGGTGTGCGGTGTGCTGGGTGTCTGATGGGGCTGTGGTACATTGTGTACTGTCAGTGGTGTGCGGTGTGCTGGGTGTCTGATGGGGGTGTGGTACATTGTGTACTGTCAGTGGTGTGCGGTTTGCTGGTTGTCTGATGGGGGTGTGGTACATTGTGTACTGTCAGTGGTGTGCGGTGTGCTGGGTACCTGATGGGGGTGTGGTACATTGTGTACTGTCAGTGGTGTGTGGTGTGCTGGGTGACTGATGGGGGTGTGGTACATTGTGTACTGTCAGTGGTGTGCGGTGAGCTGGGTGCCTGATGGGGATGTGGTACATTGTGTACTGTCAGTGGTGTGCGGTGTGCTGGGTGTCTGATGGGGGTGTGGTACATTGTGTACTGTCAGTGGTGTGCGGTGTGCTGGGTGTCTGATGGGGGTGCGGTACATTGTGTACTGTCAGTGGTGTGCGGTGTGCTGGGTGTCTGATGGGGGTGTGGTACATTGTACTCTGTCAGTGGTGTGCGGTGTGCTGGGTGTCTGATGGGGGTGTGGTACATTGTGTACTGTCAGTGGTGTGCGGTGTGCTGGGTGTCTGATGGGGGTGTGGTACATTGTGTACTGTCAGTGGTGTGCGGTGTGCTGGGTGCCTGATGGGGGTGCGGTACATTGTGTACTGTCAGTGGTGTGCGGTGTGCTGCTTGCCTGATGGGGGTGTGGTACATTGTACTCTGTCAGTGGTGTGCGGTGTGCTGGGTGTCTGATGGGGTTGTGGTACATTGTGTACTGTCAGTGGTGTGCGGTGTGCTGGGTGTCTGATGGGGGTGTGGTACATTGTGTACTGTCAGTGGTCTGCGGTGTGCTGGGTGTCTGATGGGGGTGTGGTACATTGTGTACTGTCAGTGGTCTGCGGTGTGCTGGGTGTCTGATGGGGGTGTGGTACATTGTTTACTGTCAGTGGTGTGCGGTGTGCTGGGTGTCTGATGGGGGTGTGGTACATTGTGTACTGTCAGTGGTCTGCGGTGTGCTGGGTGCCTGATGGGGGTGTGGTACATTGTGTACTGTCAGTGGTGTGTGGTGTGCTGGGTGTCTGATGGGGCTGTGGTACATTGTGTACTGTCAGTGGTGTGCGGTGTGCTGGGTGTCTGATGGGGGTGTGGTACATTGTGTACTATCAGTGGTGTGCTGTGTGCTGGGTGTCTGATGGGGGTGTGGTACATTGTGTACTGTCAGTGGTGTGTGATGTGCTGGGTGTCTGATGGAGTTGTTATACATTGTGTACTGTCAGTGGTGTGCGGTGTGCTGGGTGTCTGATGGAGTTGTGGTACATTGTGTACTGTCAGTGGTGTGTGGTGTGCTGGGTGTCTGATGTGGGTGTGGAACATTGTGTACTGTCAGTGGTGTGCGGTGTGCTGGGTGTCTGATGGGGATCTGGTACACTGTGTACTGTCAGTGGTGTGTGGTCTGCTGGGTGTCTGATGGGGTTGTGGTACATTGTGTACTGTCAATGGTGAGCGGTGCGCTGGGTGTCTGATGGGGTTGTGGTACATTGTGTACTGTCAGTGGTGTGTGGTGTGCTGGGTGTCTGATGGGGGTGTGGTACATTGTGTACTGTCAGTGGTGTGTGGTGTGCTGGGTGCCTGATTGGGCTGTGGTACATTGTGTACAGTCAGTGGTGTGTGGTGTGCTGGGTGTCTGATGGGGCTGTGGTACATTGTGTACTGTCAGTGGTGTGCGGTGTGCTGGGTGTCTGATGGGGGTGTGGTACATTGTGTACTGTCAGTGGTGTGTAGTGTGCTGGGTGCCTGATGGGGCTGTGGTGCATTGTGTACTGTCAGTGGTGTATGGTGAGCTGGGTGTCTGATGGGGGTGTGGTACATTGTGTACTATCAGTGGTGTGCGGTGTGCTGGGTGTCTGATGGGGGTGTGGTACATTGTGTACTGTCAGTGGTGTGCGGTGTGCTGGGTGTCTGATGGGGGTGTGGTACATTGTGTACTGTCAGTGGTGTGCGGTGTGCTGGGTGTCTGATGGGGGTGCGGTACATTGTGTACTGTCAGTGGTGTGCGGTGTGCTGGGTGTCTGATGGGGGTGTGGTACATTGTACTCTGTCAGTGGTGTGCGGTGTGCTGGGTGTCTGATGGGGGTGTGGTACATTGTGTACTGTCAGTGGTGTGCGGTGTGCTGGGTGTCTGATGGGGGTGTGGTACATTGTGTACTGTCAGTGGTGTGCGGTGTGCTGGGTGCCTGATGGGGGTGCGGTACATTGTGTACTGTCAGTGGTGTGCGGTGTGCTGCTTGCCTGATGGGGGTGTGGTACATTGTACTCTGTCAGTGGTGTGCGGTGTGCTGGGTGTCTGATGGGGTTGTGGTACATTGTGTACTGTCAGTGGTGTGCGGTGTGCTGGGTGTCTGATGGGGGTGTGGTACATTGTGTACTGTCAGTGGTCTGCGGTGTGCTGGGTGTCTGATGGGGGTGTGGTACATTGTGTACTGTCAGTGGTCTGCGGTGTGCTGGGTGTCTGATGGGGGTGTGGTACATTGTTTACTGTCAGTGGTGTGCGGTGTGCTGGGTGTCTGATGGGGGTGTGGTACATTGTGTACTGTCAGTGGTCTGCGGTGTGCTGGGTGCCTGATGGGGGTGTGGTACATTGTGTACTGTCAGTGGTGTGTGGTGTGCTGGGTGTCTGATGGGGCTGTGGTACATTGTGTACTGTCAGTGGTGTGCGGTGTGCTGGGTGTCTGATGGGGGTGTGGTACATTGTGTACTATCAGTGGTGTGCTGTGTGCTGGGTGTCTGATGGGGGTGTGGTACATTGTGTACTGTCAGTGGTGTGTGATGTGCTGGGTGTCTGATGGAGTTGTTATACATTGTGTACTGTCAGTGGTGTGCGGTGTGCTGGGTGTCTGATGGAGTTGTGGTACATTGTGTACTGTCAGTGGTGTGTGGTGTGCTGGGTGTCTGATGTGGGTGTGGAACATTGTGTACTGTCAGTGGTGTGCGGTGTGCTGGGTGTCTGATGGGGATCTGGTACACTGTGTACTGTCAGTGGTGTGTGGTCTGCTGGGTGTCTGATGGGGTTGTGGTACATTGTGTACTGTCAATGGTGAGCGGTGCGCTGGGTGTCTGATGGGGTTGTGGTACATTGTGTACTGTCAGTGGTGTGTGGTGTGCTGGGTGTCTGATGGGGGTGTGGTACATTGTGTACTGTCAGTGGTGTGTGGTGTGCTGGGTGCCTGATTGGGCTGTGGTACATTGTGTACAGTCAGTGGTGTGTGGTGTGCTGGGTGTCTGATGGGGCTGTGGTACATTGTGTACTGTCAGTGGTGTGCGGTGTGCTGGGTGTCTGATGGGGGTGTGGTACATTGTGTACTGTCAGTGGTGTGTAGTGTGCTGGGTGCCTGATGGGGCTGTGGTGCATTGTGTACTGTCAGTGGTGTATGGTGAGCTGGGTGTCTGATGGGGGTGTGGTACATTGTGTACTATCAGTGGTGTGCGGTGTGCTGGGTGTCTGATGGGGGTGTGGTACATTGTGTACTGTCAGTGGTGTGTGGTGTGCTGGATGTCTGATGGAGTTGTTATACATTGTGTACTGTCAGTGGTGTGCGGTGTGCTGGGTGTCTGATGGGGTTGTGGTACATTGTGTACTGTCAGAGGTGTGCGGTGTGCTGGGTGTCTGATGTGGGTGTGGAACATTGTGTACTGTCAGAGGTGTGCGGTGTGCTGGGTGTCTGATGGGGATGTGGTACACTGTGTACTGTCAGTGGTGTGTGGTCTGCTGGGTGTCTGATGGGGTTGTGGTACATTGTGTACTGTCAGTGGTGAGCGGTGTGCTGGGTGTCTGATGGGGTTGTGGTACATTGTGTACTGTCAGTGGTGTGTGGTGTGCTGGGTGTCTGATGGGGGTGTGGTACATTGTGTACTGTCAGTGGTGTGCTGGGTGCCTGATTGGGCTGTGGTACATTGTGTACAGCCAGTGGTGTGTGGTGTGCTGGGTGTCTGATGGGGGTGTGGTACATTGTGTACTGTCAGTGGTGTGCGGTGTGCTGGGTGTCTGATGGGGGTGTGGTACATTGTGTACTGTCAGTGGTGCGTAGTGTGCTGGGTGCCTGATGGGGCTGTGGTACATTGTGTACTGTCAGTGGTGTATGGTGAGCTGGGTGTCTGATGGGGCTGTGGTACATTGTGTACTGTCAGTGGTGTATGGTGAGCTGGGTGTCTGATGGGGCTGTGGTACATTGTGTACTGTCAGTGGTGTGCGGCGTGCTGGGTGCCTGATGGGGGTGCGGAACATTGTGTACTGTCAGTGGTGTGCGGTGTGCTGCTTGCCTGATGGGGGTGTGGTACATTGTACTCTGTCAGTGGTGTGCGGTGTGCTGGGTGTCTGATGGGGTTGTGGTACATTGTGTACTGTCAGTGGTGTGCTGGGTGTCTGATGGGAGTGTGGTACATTGTGTACTGTCAGTGGTCTGCGGTGTGTTGGGTGTCTGATGGGGGTGTGGTACATTGTGTACTGTCAGTGGTCTGCGGTGTGCTGGGTGTCTGATGGGGGTGTGGTACATTGTGTACTGTCAGTGGTGTGCGGTGTGCTGGGTGTCTGATGGGGGTGTGGTACATTGTGTACTGTCAGTGGTCTGCGGTGTGCTGGGTGTCTGATGGGGGTGAGGTACATTGTGTACTGTCAGTGGTGTGCGGTGTGCTGGGTGTCTGATGGGGGTGTGGAACATTGTGTACTGTCAGTGGTGTGCAGTGTGCTGGGTGTCTGATGGGGGTGTGGTACATTGTGTACTGTCAGTGGTGTGTGGTGTGCTGGGTGTCTGATGGGGCTGTGGTACATTGTGTAATGTCAGTGGTGTGCGGTGTGCTAGTTGCCTGATGGGGGTCTGGTACATTGAGTACTGTCAGTGGTGTGTGGTGTGCTGGGTGTCTGATGGGGGTGTGGTACATTGTGTACTGTCAGTGGTGTGTGGTGAGCTGGGTGCCTGATGGGGCTGTGGTACACTGTGTACTGTCAGTGGTGTGTGGTGTGCTGGGTGCCTGATGGGGGTGTGGTACATTGTGTACTGTCAGTGGTGTGTGGTGTGCTGGGTGTCTGCTGGGGATGTGGGACATTGTGTACTGTCAGTGGTGTGCGGTGTGCTGGGTCTCTGATGTGGCTGTGGTACATTGTGTACTGTCAGTGGTGCGCGGTGTGCTGGGTGTCTGATGGGGGTGTGGTACATTGTCTACTATCAGTGGTGTGCGGTGTGCTGGGTGTCTGATGGGGGTGTGGTACATTGTGTACTGTCAGTGGTGTGTGGTGTGCTGGATGTCTGATGGAGTTGTTATACATTGTGTACTGTCAGTGGTGTGCGGTGTGCTGGGTGTCTGATGGGGTTGTGGTACATTGTGTACTGTCAGAGGTGTGCGGTGTGCTGGGTGTCTGATGTGGGTGTGGAACATTGTGTACTGTCAGAGGTGTGCGGTGTGCTGGGTGTCTGATGGGGATGTGGTACACTGTGTACTGTCAGTGGTGTGTGGTCTGCTGGGTGTCTGATGGGGTTGTGGTACATTGTGTACTGTCAGTGGTGAGCGGTGTGCTGGGTGTCTGATGGGGTTGTGGTACATTGTGTACTGTCAGTGGTGTGTAGTGTGCTGGGTGTCTGATGGGGATGTGGTACATTGTGTACTGTCAGTGGTGTGCTGGGTGCCTGATTGGGCTGTGGTACATTGTGTACTGTCAGTGGTGTGCGGTGTGCTGGGTGCCTGATGGGGGTGTGGTACATTGTGTACTGGCAGTGGTGTGTGGTCTGCTGGGTGTCTGATGGGGGTGTGGTACATTGTGTACTGTCAGTTGTGTGTGGTGAGCTGAGAGCCTGATGGGGCTGTGGTACATTGTGTACTGTCAGTGGTGTGTGGTGTGCTGGGTGTCTGATGGCGGTGTGGTACATTGTGTACTGTCAGTGGTGTGTGGTGTGCTGGGTGTCTGCTGGGGGTGTGGTACATTGTGTACTGTCAGTGGTGTGCGGTGTGCTGGGTGCCTGATGGGGGTGTGGTACATTGTGTACTGGCAGTGGTGTGTGGTCTGCTGGGTGTCTGATGGGGGTGTGGTACATTGTGTACTGTCAGTGGTGTGTGGTGTGCTGGGTGTCTGATGGGGGTGTGGTACATTGTGTACTATCAGTGGTGTGTGGTGTGCTGGGTGTCTGATGGGGCTGTGGTAAATTGTGTATTGTCAGTGGTGTGTGGTGTGCTGGGTGTCTGCTGGGGGTGTGGGACATTGTGTACTGTCAGTGGTGTGTGGTGTGCTGAGTGTCTGATGTGGGTGTGGTACATTGTGTACTGTCAGTGGTGCGCGGTGTGCTGGGTGTCTGATGGGGGTGTGGTACATTGTGTACTGTCAGTGGTGTGTGGTGTGCTGGGTACCTGATGGGGCTGTGGTACACTGTGTACTGTCAGTGGTGTGCGGTGTACTGAGTGTCTGATGGGGCTGTGGTACATTGTGTACTGTCAGTGGTGTGCGGTGTGCTGGGTGTCTGATGGGGGTGTGGTACATTGTGTACTGTCAGTGGTGTGCGGTATGCTGGGTGTCTGATGGGGGTGTGGTATATTGTGTCCTGTCAGTGCTGTGTGGTGTGCTGGGTGTCTGATGGGGTTGTGGTACATTGTGAACTGTCAGTGGTCTGCGGTGTGCTGGGTGTCTGATGGGGGTGTGGTACATTGTGTACTGTCAGTGTTGTGTGGTGTGCTGGATGTCTGATGGGTGTGTGGTACATTGTGTCCTGTCAGTGGTGTGCGGTGTGCTAGGTGCCTGATGGGGCAGTGGTACATTGTGTAATGTCAGTGGTGTGTGGTGTGCTGGGTGCCTGATGGGGGTGTGGTACATTGTGTCCTGTCAGTGGTGTGCGGTGTGCTGGGTGCCTGATGGGGGTGTGGTACATTGTGTACTGTCAGTGTTGTGTGATGTGCTGGGTGTCTGATGGGTGTGTGGTACATTGTGTACTGTCAGTGGTGTGTGGTGAGCTGGTGCCTGATGGGGGTGTGGTACATTGTGTACTGTCAGTGGGTGCAGTGTGCTGGGTGTCTGTTGGGGGTGTGGTACATTGTGTACTGTTAGTGGTGTGTGGTGTGCTGGGTGTCTGATGGGGGTGTGGTACATTGTGTACTGTCAGTGGTGTGTGGTGAGCTGGGTGCCTGATGGGGGTGTGGTACATTGTGTACTGTCAGTGGTGTGCGGTGTGCTGGGTGCCTGATGGGGCTGTGGTACATTGTGTACTGTCAGTGGTGTGCGGTGTGCTGGGTGTCTGATGGGGGTGTGGTACATTGTGTACAGTCAGTGGTGTGCGGTGTGCTGCTTGCCTGATGGGGGTGTGGTACATTGTGTACTGTCAGTGGTGTGCGGTGTGCTGGGTGTCTGATGGGGGTGTGGTACATTGCGTACTGGCAGTGGTGTGTGGTCTGCTGGGTGTCTGATGGGGGTGTGGTACATTGTGTACTGTCAGTGGTGTGTGGTGTGCTGGGTGCCTGATGCGGGTGAGGTACATTGTGTACTGTCAGTGGTGCGCGGTGTGCTGGGTGTCTGATGGGGATGTGGTACATTGTGTACTGTCAGTGGTGTGCGGTGTGCTGGGTGTCTGATGGGGGTGTGGTACATTGTGTACTGTCAGTGGTGTGCGGAATGCTGGGTGTCTGATGGGGGTGTGGTATATTGTGTACTGTCAGTGCTGTGTGGTGTGCTGGGTGTCTGATGGGGGTGTGGTACATTGTGTACTGTCAGTGGTGTGCGGTGTGCTGGGTGTCTGATGGGGCTGTGGTACATTGTGTGCTGTTAGTGGTGTGTGTTGTGCTGGGTGTCTGATGGGACTGTGGTACATTGTGTACTGTCAGTGGTGTGTGGTGTGCTGGGTGCCTGATGGGGTTGTGGTACATTGTGTACTGTCAGTGGTGAGCGGTGTGCTGGGTGTCTGATGGGGCTGTGGTACATTGTGTACTGTCAGTGGTGTGTGGTGTGCTGGGTGCCTGATGGGGGTGTGGTACATTGTGTACTGTCAATGGTGTGCGGTGTGCTGGGTGCCTGATGGGGGTGTGGTACATTGTGTACTGTCAATGGTGTGCGGTGTGCTGGGTGTCTGATGGGGCTGTGGCACATTGTGTACTGTCAGTGGTGTGCTGTGTGCTGGGTGCCTGATGGGGTTGTGGTACATTGTGTACTGTCAGTGGTGTGCGGTCTGCTGGGTGCCTGATGGGGGTGTGGTACATTGTGTACTGTCAGTGGTGTGCGGTGTGCTGGGTGCCTGATGGGGGTGTGGTACATTGTGTACTGTCAGTGGTGTGCGGTGTGCTGGGTGCCGGATGGGACTGTGGTACATTGTGTACTGTCAGTGGTGTGTGGTGTGCTGGGTGTCTGATGGGGTGTGGTACATTGTGTACTGTCAGTGGTGTGTGGTGTGCTGGGTGTCTGATGGGGCTGTGGTACATTGTGTACTGTCAGTGGTGTGTGGTGTGCTGGGTGTCTGATGGGGCTGTGGTACATTGTGTACTGTCAGTGCTGTACGGTGTGCTGGGTGCCTGATGGGGCTGTGGAACATTGTGTACTGTCAGTGGTGCGTGGTGTGCTGGGTGTCTGATGGGGCTGTGGTACATTGTGTACTGTCAGTGCTGTGCGGTGTGCTGGGTGCCTGATGGGGCTGTGGTACATTGTGTACTGTCAGTGGTGTGCGGTGTGCTGGGTGTCTGATGGGGGTGCGGTACATTGTGTACTGTCAGTGGCGTGTGGTGTGCTGGGTGTCTGATGGGGTTGTGGTACATTGTGTACTGTCAGTGGTGTGCGGTGTGCTGGGTGTCTGATGGGGGTGTGGTACATTGTGTACTGTCAGTGCTGTGCGCTGTGCTGGGTGCCTGATGGGGCTGTGGTACATTGTGTACTGTCAGTGCTGTGCGGTGTGCTGGGTGCCTGATGGGGCTGTGGTACATTGTGTACTGTCAGTGCTGTGCGGTGTGCTGGGTGCCTGTTGGGGCTGTGGTACATTGTGTACTGTCAGTGCTGTGCGGTGTGCAGGGTGTCTGTTGGGGGTGTGGTACATTGTGTACTGTCAGTGGTGTGTGGTGTGCTGAGTGCCTGATGGGGGTGTGGTACATTGTGTACTGTCAGTGGTGTGCGGTGTGCTGGGTGTCTGATGGGGGTGTGGTACATTGTGTACTGTCAGTGGTGTGCGGTGTGCTGGGTGTCTGATGGGGTGTGGTACATTGTGTACTGTCAGTGGTGTGCGGTGTGCTGGGTGTCTGATGGGGTGTGGTACATTGTGTAATGTCAGTGGTGTGCGGTGTGCTGGGTGTCTGATGTGGGTGTGGTAAATTGTGTACTGTCAGTGGTGTGCGGTATGCTGGGTGTCTGATGGGGTTGTGGTACATTGTGTACTGTCAGTGGTGTGTGGTGTGCTGGGTGTCTGATGGGGCTGTGGTACACTGTGTACTGTCAGTGGTGTGTGGTGTGCTGGGTGCCAGATGGGGGTGTGGTACATTGTGTACTGTCAGTGGTGTGTAGTCTGCTGGGTGTCTGATGGGGCTGTGGTACACTGTGTACTGTCAGTGGTGTGTGGTGTGCTGGGTGTCTGATGGGCCTGTGGTACTTTGAGTACTGTCAGTGGTGTGCGGTGTGCTGTGTGTCTGATGGGGGTGTGGTACATTGTGTACTGTCAGTGGTGTGCGGTGTGCTGGGTGTCTGATGGGGGTGTGGTACATTGTGTACTGTCAGTGGTGTGTGGTGTGCTGGGTGCCTGATGGGGGTGTGGTACATTGTGTACTGTCAGTGGTGTGCGGTGTGCTGGGTCACTGATGGGGGTGTGGTACATTGTGTACTGTCAGTGGTGTGCGGTGTGCTAGGTGTCTGATGGGGGTGTGGTACATTGTGTACTGTCAGTGGTGTGCGGTGTGCTGGGTGTCTAATGGGGGTGTGGTACATTGTGTACTGTCAGTGGTGTGTGGTGTGCTGGGTGTCTGATGGGGGTGTGGTACATTGTGTACTGTCAGTGGTGTGCGGTGAGCTGGGTGTCTGATGGGGGTGTGGTACATTGTGTACTGTCAGTGGTGTGCGGTGTACTGTGTCCCTGATGGGGGTGTGGTACATTGTGGACTGTCAGTGGTGTGTGGTGTGCTGGGTGTCTGATGGGGGTGTGGTACATTGTGTACTGTCAGTGGTGTGCGGTGTGCTGGGTGTCTAATGGGGGTGTGGTACATTGTGTACTGTCAGTGGTGTGTGGTGTGCTGGGTGTCTGATGGGGGTGTGGTACATTGTGTACTGTCAGTGGTGTGCGGTGAGCTGGGTGTCTGATGGGGGTGTGGTACATTGTGTACTGTCAGTGGTGTGCGGTGTACTGTGTCCCTGATGGGGGTGTGGTACATTGTGGACTGTCAGTGGTGTGTGGTGTGCTGGGTGTCTGATGGGGGTGTGGTACATTGTGTACTGTCAGTGGTGTGTGGTGAGCTGGGTGTCTGATGGGGGTGTGGTACATTGTGTACTGTCAGTGGTGTGCGGTGTGCTGGGTGCCTGATGGGGGTGTGGTACATTGTGTACTGTCAGTGGTGTGCGGTGTGCTGGGTGCCTGATGGGGGTGTGGTACATTGCGTACTGTCAGTGTTGTGTGGTGAGCTGGGTGCCTGATGGGGGTGTGGTACATTGTGTACTGTCAGTGGTGTGCGGTGTGCTGGGTGTCTGATGGGGGTGTGGTACATTGTGTACTGTCAGTTGTGTGCGGTTTGCTGGGTGTCTGATGGGGGTGTGGTACATTGTGTACTGTCAGTGGTGTGCGGTGTGCTGGGTGTCTGATGGGGCTGTGGTACATTGTGTGCTGTTAGTGGTGTGTGTTGTGCTGGGTGTCTGATGGGACTGTGGTACATTGTGTACTGTCAGTGGTGTGTGGTGTGCTGGGTGCCTGATGGGGTTGTGGTACATTGTGTACTGTCAGTGGTGAGCGGTGTGCTGGGTGTCTGATGGGGCTGTGGTACATTGTGTACTGTCAGTGGTGTGTGGTGTGCTGGGTGCCTGATGGGGGTGTGGTACATTGTGTACTGTCAGTGGTGTGCGGTGTGCTGGGTGCCTGATGGGGGTGTGGTACATTGTGTACTGTCAGTGGTGTGCGGTGTGCTGGGTGTCTGATGGGGCTGTGGTACATTGTGTACTGTCAGTGGTGTGCGGTGTGCTGGGTGCCTGATGGGGTTGTGGTACATTGTGTACTGTCAGTGGTGTGCAGTCTGCTGGGTGCCTGATGGGGGTGTGGTACATTGTGTACTGTCAGCGGTGTGCGGTGTGCTGGGTGCCTGATGGGGGTGTGGTAGATTGTGTACTGTCAGTGGTGTGCGGTGTGCTGGGTGCCGGATGGGACTGTGGTACATTGTGTACTGTCAGTGGTGTGTGGTGTGCTGGGTGTCTGATGGGGTGTGGTACATTGTGTACTGTCAGTGGTGTGCGGTGTGCTGGGTGCCTGATGGGGGTGTGGTACATTGTGTACTGTCAGTGGTGTGTGGTGCTGGGTGTCTGATGGGGGTGTGGTACATTGTGTACTGTCAGTGGTGTGCGGTGTGCTGGGTCCCTGATGGGGGTGTGGTACATTGTGTACTGTCAGTGGTGTGCGGTGTGCTGGGTGTCTGATGGGGGTGTGGTACATTGTGTACTGTCAGTGCTGTGCGGTGTGCTGGGTGCCTGATGGGGCTGTGGAACATTTTGTACTGTCAGTGGTGCGTGGTGTGCTGGGTGTCTGATGGGGCTGTGGTACATTGTGTACTGTCAGTGCTGTGCGGTGTGCTGGGAGTCTGATGGGGCTGTGGTACATTGTGTACTGTCAGTGGTGTGCGGTGTGCTGTGTGCCTGATGGGGCTGTGGTACATTGTGTACTGTCAGTGCTGTGCGGTGTGCTGGGTGCCTGATGGGGCTGTGGTACATTGTGTACTGTCAGTGGTGTGCGGTGTGCTGGGTGTCTGATGGGGGTGCGGTACATTGTGTACTGTCAGTGGCGTGTGGTGTACTGGGTGTCTGATGGGGTTGTGGTACATTGTGTACTGTCAGTGGTGTGCGGTGTGCTGGGTGTCTGATGGGGGTGTGGTACATTGTGTACTGTCAGTGCTGTGCGCTGTGCTGGGTGCCTGATGGGGCTGTGGTACATTGTGTACTGTCAGTGCTGTGCGGTGTGCTGGGTGCCTGATGGGGCTGTGGTACATTGTGTACTGTCAGTGCTGTGCGGTGTGCAGGGTGTCTGTTGGGGGTGTGGTACATTGTGTACTGTCAGTGGTGTGCGGTGAACTGGGTGCCTGATGGAGCTGTGGTACATTGTGTACTGTCAGTGGTGTGCGGTGTGCTGAGTTCCTGATGGGGGTGTGGTACATTGTGTAATGTCAGTGGTGTGCGGTGTGCTGGGTGTCTGATGTGGGTGTGGTAAATTGTGTACTGTCAGTGGTGTGCGGTATGCTGGGTGTCTGATGGGGTTGTGGTACATTGTGTACTGTCAGTGGTGTGTGGTGTGCTGGGTGTCTGATGGGGCTGTGGTACACTGTGTACTGTCAGTGGTGTGTGGTGTGCTGGGTGCCTGATGGGGGTGTGGTACATTGTGTACTGTCAGTGGTGTGTAGTCTGCTGGGTGTCTGATGGGGCTGTGGTACACTGTGTACTGTCAGTGGTGTGTGGTGTGCTGGGTGTCTGATGGGCCTGTGGTACTTTGAGTACTGTCAGTGGTGTGCGGTGTGCTGTGTGTCTGATGGGGGTGTGGTACATTGCGTACTGTCAGTGGTGTGTGGTGTGCTGGGTGCCTGATGGGGCTGTGGTACATTGTGTACTGTCAGTGGTGTGTGGTGTACTGGGTGTCTGATGAGGGTGTGGTACATTGTGTACTGTCAGTGGTGTGCGGTGTGCTGGGTGTCTGATGGGGGTGTGGTACATTGTGTACTGTCAGTGGTGTGTGGTGTGCTGGGTGCCTGATGGGGGTGTGGTACATTGTGTACTGTCAGTGGTGTGCGGTGTGCTGGGTCACTGATGGGGGTGTGGTACATTGTGTACTGTCAGTGGTGTGCGGTGTGCTAGGTGTCTGATGGGGGTGTGGTACATTGTGTACTGTCAGTGGTGTGCGGTGTGCTGGGTGTCTAATGGGGGTGTGGTACATTGTGTACTGTCAGTGGTGTGTGGTGTGCTGGGTGTCAGATGGGGGTGTGGTACATTGTGTACTGTCAGTGGTGTGCGGTGAGCTGGGTGTCTGATGGGGGTGTGGTACATTGTGTACTGTCAGTGGTGTGCGGTGTACTGTGTCCCTGATGGGGGTGTGGTACATTGTG